>NW_024058165.1:0-32500 GCF_016432855.1 Salvelinus namaycush
CACAGAGTTCTACTCCACAAGGAGGACAAGAGTCTTATCGTCCCACAGAGTTCTACTCCACAAGGAGGACAAGAGTCTTGCCGTCCCACAGAGTTCTACTCCACAAGGAGGACAAGAGTCTTATCGTCCCACAGAGTTCTACTCCACAAGGAGGACAAGAGTCTTATCGTCCCACAGAGTTCTACTCCACAAGGAGGTCAAGAGTCTTATCGTCCCACAGAGTTCTACTCCACAAGGAGGACAAGAGTCTTATCGTCCCACAGAGTTCTACTCCACAAGGAGGACAAGAGTCTTGTCGTCCCACAGAGTTCTACTCCACAAGGAGGTCAAGAGTCTTATCGTCCCACAGAGTTCTACTCCACAAGGAGGACAAGAGTCTTATCGTCCCACAGAGTTCTACTCCACAAGGAGGTCAAGAGTCTTATCGTCCCACAGAGTTCTACTCCACAAGGAGGACAAGAGTCTTATCGTCCCACAGAGTTCTACTCCACAAGGAGTCCAAGAGTCTTATCGTCCCACAGAGTTCTACTCCACAAGGAGGTCAAGAGTCTTATCGTCCCACAGAGTTCTACTCCACAAGGAGGACAAGAGTCTTGTCGTCCCACAGAGTTCTACTCCACAAGGAGGTCAAGAGTCTTATCGTCCCACAGAGTTCTACTCCACAAGGAGTTCAAGAGTCTTATCGTCCCACAGAGTTCTACTCCACAAGGAGGACAAGAGTCTTGTCGTCCCACAGAGTTCTACTCCACAAGGAGGTCAAGAGTCTTATCGTCCCACAGAGTTCTACTCCACAAGGAGGACAAGAGTCTTGTCGTCCCACAGAGTTCTACTCCACAAGGAGGTCAAGAGTCTTATCGTCCCACAGAGTTCTACTCCACAAGGAGGTCAAGAGTCTTATCGTCCCACAGAGTTCTACTCCACAAGGAGGACAAGAGTCTTGTCGTCCCACAGAGTTCTACTCCACAAGGAGGTCAAGCGTCTTATCGTCCCACAGAGTTCTACTCCACAAGGAGGTCAAGAGTCTTATCGTCCCACAGAGTTCTACTCCACAAGGAGGTCAAGAGTCTTATCGTCCCACAGAGTTCTACTCCACAAGGAGGACAAGAGTCTTATCGTCCCACAGAGTTCTACTCCACAAGGAGGTCAAGAGTCTTATCGTCCCACAGAGTTCTACTCCACAAGGAGGACAAGAGTCTTATCGTCCCACAGAGTTCTACTCCACAAGGAGGACAAGAGTCTTATCGTCCCACAGAGTTCTACTCCACAAGGAGGACAAGAGTCTTATCGTCCCACAGAGTTCTACTCCACAAGGAGGACAAGAGTCTTATCGTCCCACAGAGTTCTACTCCACAAGGAGGACAAGAGTCTTGTCGTCCCACAGAGTTCTACTCCACAAGGAGGTCAAGAGTCTTATCGTCCCACAGAGTTCTACTCCACAAGGAGGTCAAGAGTCTTATCGTCCCACAGAGTTCTACTCCACAAGGAGGTCAAGAGTCTTATCGTCCCACAGAGTTCTACTCCACAAGGAGGACAAGAGTCTTATCGTCCCACAGAGTTCTACTCCACAAGGAGGTCAAGAGTCTTATCGTCCCACAGAGTTCTACTCCACAAGGAGGACAAGAGTCTTATCGTCCCACAGAGTTCTACTCCACAAGGAGGACAAGAGTCTTGTCGTCCCACAGAGTTCTACTCCACAAGGAGGTCAAGATTCTTATCGTCCCACAGAGTTCTACTCCACCAGGAGGACAAGAGTCTTGTCGTTCCACAGAGTTCTACTCCACAAGGAGGACAAGAGTCTTATCGTCCCACAGAGTTCTACTCCACAAGGAGTTCAAGAGTCTTATCGTCCCACAGAGTTCTACTCCACAAGGAGGACAAGAGTCTTGTCGTCCCACAGAGTTCTACTCCACAAGGAGGACAAGAGTCTTATCGTCCCACAGAGTTCTACTCCACAAGGAGGTCAAGAGTCTTATCGTCCCACAGAGTTCTACTCCACAAGGAGGACAAGAGTCTTATCGTCCCACAGAGTTCTACTCCACAAGGAGGACAAGAGTCTTATCGTCCCACAGAGTTCTACTCCACAAGGAGGACAAGAGTCTTATCGTCCCACAGAGTTCTACTCCACAAGGAGGTCAAGAGTCTTATCGTCCCACAGAGTTCTACTCCACAAGGAGGTCAAGAGTCTTATCGTCCCACAGAGTTCTACTCCACAAGGAGGTCAAGAGTCTTGTCGTCCCACAGAGTTCTACTCCACAAGGAGGTCAAGAGTCTTGTCGTCCCACAGAGTTCTACTCCACAAGGAGGTCAAGAGTCTTATCGTCCCACAGAGTTCTACTCCACAAGGAGGTCAAGAGTCTTATCGTCCCACAGAGTTCTACTCCACCAGGAGGTCAAGAGTCTTGTCGTCCCACAGAGTTCTACTCCACAAGGAGGTCAAGAGTCTTATCGTCCCACAGAGTTCTACTCCACAAGGAGGACAAGAGTCTTATCGTCCCACAGAGTTCTACTCCACAAGGAGGCCAAGAGTCTTATCGTCCCACAGAGTTCTACTCCACAAGGAGGACAAGAGTCTTATCGTCCCACAGAGTTCTACTCCACAAGGAGGCCAAGAGTCTTATCGTCCCACAGAGTTCTACTCCACAAGGAGGCCAAGAGTCTTATCGTCCCACAGAGTTCTACTCCACAAGGAGGTCAAGAGTCTTATCGTCCCACAGAGTTCTACTCCACAAGGAGGTCAAGAGTCTTATCGTCCCACAGAGTTCTACTCCACAAGGAGGTCAAGAGTCTTATCGTCCCACAGAGTTCTACTCCACAAGGAGGACAAGAGTCTTATCGTCCCACAGAGTTCTACTCCACAAGGAGGTCAAGAGTCTTATCGTCCCACAGAGTTCTACTCCACAAGGAGGTCAAGAGTCTTATCGTCCCACAGAGTTCTACTCCACAAGGAGGTCAAGAGTCTTATCGTCCCACAGAGTTCTACTCCACAAGGAGGACAAGAGTCTTATCGTCCCACAGAGTTCTACTCCACAAGGAGGTCAAGAGTCTTATCGTCCCACAGAGTTCTACTCCACAAGGAGGACAAGAGTCTTATCGTCCCACAGAGTTCTACTCCACAAGGAGGACAAGAGTCTTGTCGTCCCACAGAGTTCTACTCCACAAGGAGGTCAAGATTCTTATCGTCCCACAGAGTTCTACTCCACCAGGAGGACAAGAGTCTTGTCGTTCCACAGAGTTCTACTCCACAAGGAGGACAAGAGTCTTATCGTCCCACAGAGTTCTACTCCACAAGGAGTTCAAGAGTCTTATCGTCCCACAGAGTTCTACTCCACAAGGAGGACAAGAGTCTTGTCGTCCCACAGAGTTCTACTCCACAAGGAGGACAAGAGTCTTATCGTCCCACAGAGTTCTACTCCACAAGGAGGTCAAGAGTCTTATCGTCCCACAGAGTTCTACTCCACAAGGAGGACAAGAGTCTTATCGTCCCACAGAGTTCTACTCCACAAGGAGGACAAGAGTCTTATCGTCCCACAGAGTTCTACTCCACAAGGAGGACAAGAGTCTTATCGTCCCACAGAGTTCTACTCCACAAGGAGGTCAAGAGTCTTATCGTCCCACAGAGTTCTACTCCACAAGGAGGTCAAGAGTCTTATCGTCCCACAGAGTTCTACTCCACAAGGAGGTCAAGAGTCTTGTCGTCCCACAGAGTTCTACTCCACAAGGAGGTCAAGAGTCTTGTCGTCCCACAGAGTTCTACTCCACAAGGAGGTCAAGAGTCTTATCGTCCCACAGAGTTCTACTCCACAAGGAGGTCAAGAGTCTTATCGTCCCACAGAGTTCTACTCCACCAGGAGGTCAAGAGTCTTGTCGTCCCACAGAGTTCTACTCCACAAGGAGGTCAAGAGTCTTATCGTCCCACAGAGTTCTACTCCACAAGGAGGACAAGAGTCTTATCGTCCCACAGAGTTCTACTCCACAAGGAGGCCAAGAGTCTTATCGTCCCACAGAGTTCTACTCCACAAGGAGGACAAGAGTCTTATCGTCCCACAGAGTTCTACTCCACAAGGAGGCCAAGAGTCTTATCGTCCCACAGAGTTCTACTCCACAAGGAGGCCAAGAGTCTTATCGTCCCACAGAGTTCTACTCCACAAGGAGGACAAGAGTCTTATCGTCCCACAGAGTTTTACTCCACAAGGAGGTCAAGAGTCTTATCGTCCCACAGAGTTCTACTCCACAAGGAGGACAAGAGTCTTATCGTCCCACAGAGTTCTACTCCACAAGGAGGACAAGAGTCTTATCGTCCCACAGAGTTCTACTCCACAAGGAGGACAAGAGTCTTATCGTCCCACAGAGTTCTACTCCACAAGGAAAGGTCAAGAGTCTTATCGTCCCACAGAGTTCTACTCCACAAGGAGGACAAGAGTCTTATCGTCCCACAGAGTTCTACTCCACAAGGAGGTCAAGAGTCTTATCGTCCCACAGAGTTCTACTCCACAAGGAGGACAAGAGTCTTATCGTCCCACAGAGTTCTACTCCACAAGGAGGTCAAGAGTCTTATCGTCCCACAGAGTTCTACTCCACGAGGAAAGGTCAAGAGTCTTATCGTCCCACAGAGTTCTACTCCACAAGGAAAGGTCAGGAGTCTTATCGTCCCACAGAGTTCTACTCCACAAGGAGGACAAGAGTCTTATCGTCCCACAGAGTTCTACTCCACAAGGAGGACAAGAGTCTTATCATCCCACAGAGTTCTACTCCACAAGGAGGACAAGAGTCTTATCGTCCCACAGAGTTCTACTCCACAAGGAAAGGTCAAGAGTCTTATCGTCCCACAGAGTTCTACTCCACAAGGAGGACAAGAGTCTTATCGTCCCACAGAGTTCTACTCCACAAGGAGGTCAAGAGTCTTATCGTCCCACAGAGTTCTACTCCACAAGGAGGACAAGAGTCTTATCGTCCCACAGAGTTCTACTCCACAAGGAGGTCAAGAGTCTTATCGTCCCACAGAGTTCTACTCCACGAGGAAAGGTCAAGAGTCTTATCGTCCCACAGAGTTCTACTCCACAAGGAAAGGTCAAGAGTCTTATCGTCCCACAGAGTTCTACTCCACAAGGAGGACAAGAGTCTTATCGTCCCACAGAGTTCTACTCCACAAGGAGGACAAGAGTCTTATCGTCCCACAGAGTTCTACTCCACAAGGAGGACAAGAGTCTTATCGTCCCACAGAGTTCTACTCCACAAGGAAAGGACGTCTTTGATGAGTCCCAAACGGCATCCTATTCCCTACGTATATAGTGGTCAAAAGTAGTGCACTATGAAGGAAATAGGGTGCCATTTAGTCACAGGTCTTCCACCTTTAACTAGTCAGTCAATCAGTCAGCCAGCCTTTCGTCTAGCTCTTTAACTAGTCAGTCGATCAGTCAGCCAGCCTTCCGTCTAGCTCTTTAATTAGTCAGTCGATCAGTCAGCCAGCCTTCCGTCTAGCTCTTTAACTAGTCAGTCGATCAGTCAGCCAGCCTTCCGTCTAGCTCTTTAACTAGTCAGTCGATCAGTCAGCCAGCCTTCCGTCTAGCTCTTTAATTAGTCAGTCAGTCAGCCAGCCTTCCGTCTAGCTCTTTAATTAGTCAGTCAGTCAGCCAGCCTTCCGTCTAGCTCTTTAATTAGTCAGTCAATCAGTCAGCCAGCCTTCCATTTAATCAGTCAGCCAGCCAGTCAGCCAGCCTTCCATCTAGCTCTTTAACTAGTCAGTCAATCAGTCAGCCAGCCTTCCATCTAGCTCTTTAACTAGTCAGTCAATCAGTCAGCCAGCCTTCCATCTAGCTCTTTAACTAGTCAGTCAATCAGTCAGCCAGCCTTCCATTTAACTAGTCAGTTAATCAGTTAGCCAGTCAGCAAGCCAGTTTGTCAGTTTGTCAGTCAGCCAGTCAGCCAGTCAGCAAGCCAGTTTGTCAGTTAGCCAGTTATCCAGTCAGTCAGCCAGTCCTAAAACTCTACATGACGAAGGAATGACGTAAATTCTTAGTCAGAATATGATGGCTAATCGGGGTGAACTGAAGCTGCGTAGAACATTGAGAGGGTGGGAGGGTGAGTGATGGTGATATCTACTGAGGTGCGAGTCATCAGGATGTTCCTCTCTCACAGCTCCAGCTGATGACAACACCTGTCTGTCCATCACCTGTCTGTCATCCACAGGATCAAGTTGTGGTTCAGTTTCTCAGCGCTGAGTGGGTCCCCTCTGTTTCTGATGTTATATATATAGAGAGAGAGAGGAGACTATGTATGCATGACCATGATCCAGTGTGATGAGAAAACAGTGCTGTGAGGAGACTGTTATTGTAACTTCAACACAGAGCAGAACAGAATAGAACATAACAGAATAGAACAGAGTAGAGCAGAACAGAACACTACTGAGTAGAGTAGAACAGAGTAGAATAGAGCAGAACAGAACACTACAGAGTAGAGTAGAACAGAGTAGAGCGGAACAGAGTAGAATAGAGCAGAACAGAACACTACAGAGTAGAGTAGAACAGAGTAGAGCAGAACAGAGTAGAATATAGCAGAACACTACAGAGTAGAGTAGAACAGAGTAGAGCAGAACAGAGTAGAATATAGCAGAACACTACAGAGTAGAGTAGAACAGAGTAGAATAGAGCAGAACAGAACACTACAGAGTAGAGTAGAACAGAGTAGAGCAGAACAGAGTAGAATATAGCAGAACACTACAGAGTAGAGTAGAACAGAGTAGAGCAGAACAGAGTAGAATATAGCAGAACACTACAGAGTAGAGTAGAACAGAGTAGAATAGAGCAGAACAGAACACTACAGAGTAGAGTAGAACAGAGTAGAGCAGAACAGAGTAGAATATAGCAGAACACTACAGAGTAGAGTAGAACAGAGTAGAATAGAACAGAATTGAACGTAACAGAACAGAGTAGATCAGAACAGAGTAGAACAAAACAGAGTAGCTCAGAATAGAGTAGAACAGAACAGAGCTGAGCAGATCAGAATTGAAAATAGCAGAGTAGATCAGAACAGAGTAGAATATAGCAGAACACTACAGAGTAGAGTAGAACAGAGCAGAGTAGATCAGAACCGAAAAGAACAGAGCAGGAATCCATTCTGGAACAGATGGTGGAGGCCTTTTGTAGAACCCTTGGCTCCAAGACCCACCCTACCTCCCCAACTATTTACATAGCAAGGCAGCTGCTCCTTCCCTCCTTCCCCCCATCTCTCACCCCAATAACTATAACCTCTCTCTCTGTCTCTCTTTCTTTCTCTCTCTCTCTGTAACGAACGTCGTCGGGAGAAGGAGAAGAGGACCAAGGTGCAGCGTGTTAAGTATTCATAAAACTTTTAATAAATACGAACACTTGAACAAAAACAACAAGTACCTAAGTATGGTTCTCAATCAGAGACAACAATAGACAGCTGCCTCTGATTGAGAACCACACCAGGCCAAACACCTAGAAATACAAAACATAGAACAAAACATAGAATGCCCACCCCGACTCACGCCCTAACCAAACAAAAATAAAGACTTAAAAAAGGAACTAAGGTCAGGGCGTGACACTCTCTCTCAATTCAAAAGGCTTTATTGGCATGGGAAACATGTTTACATTGCCAAACCAAGTGAAATAGAAAATAAAGAAAAGGGAAATAAACAAGGGAAACATTAGTATACATTACTCACAAAAGTTCTAAAATAACAATGTTGTATTATTGGCCATGTACAGTGAAGTATGAAAGGGAAAATAAACAGATAAATACAGGTTGTATTTACAATGTTGTTTGTTCTCCACTGGTTGTCCTTTTCTCATGGTAACGGCCCACACATCTTGCTGCTGTATTTCACCTAACAGATATGGGACTTTATCAATGTTTGTGGGATCTGTGGGAAATATGTGTCTCTAATATGGTCATACATTTGGCAGGAGGTTAGGAAGTGCAGCTCAGTTTCCACCTCATTTTGTGGGCAGTGTGCACATAGCCTGTCTTCACTTGAGATCCAGGTCTGCCTACAGTGGCCTTTCTCAATAGCAAGGCTATGCTCACTGAGTCTGTACATAGTAAAGCATTCTCTTAATTTTGGGTCAGTCACAGTGTTCTTACAGAGCTCTGTATTCTTCCACTGTGTACTTTCTGTTTAGGGCCAGATAACATTCTAGTTTGATCTGTTTTTTTTGTTGATACTTTTCAGTGTGTCAAGTAATTATCTTGTTGTTTTCTCATGATTGGTTGGGTCTAATTGGTTGGGTCTATTTGGTTGGGTCTGATTGGTTGGGTCTGATTGGTTGGGTCTAATTGGTTGGGTCTAATTGGTTAGGTCTAATTGGTTGGGTCTGATTGGTTGGGTCTATTTGGTTGGGTCTGATTGGTTGGGTCTGATTGGTTGGGTCTATTTGGTTGGGTCTGATTGGTTGGGTCTGATTGGTTGGGTCTAATTGGTTGGGTCTAATTGGTTAGGTCTAATTGGTTAGGTCTAATTGGTTGGGTCTATTTGGTTGGGTCTGATTGGTTGGGTCTAATTGGTTGGGTCTATTTGGTTGGGTCTGATTGGTTGGGTCTGATTGGTTGGGTCTAATTGGTTGGGTCTAATTGGTTAGGTCTAATTGGTTGGGTCTGATTGGTTGGGTTTGATTGGTTGGGTCTAATTGGTTGGGTCTATTTGGTTGGGTCTGATTGGTTGGGTCTGATTGGTTGGGTCTAATTGGTTGGGTCTAATTGGTTAGGTCTAATTGGTTGGGTTTGATTGGTTGGGTCTGATTGGTTGGGTCTAATTGGTTGGGTCTGATTGGTTGGGTCTGATTGGTTGGGTCTAATTGGTTGGGTCTGATTGGTTGGGTTTGATTGGTTGGGTCTAATTGGTTGGGTTTGAATGGCTGGGTCTGATTGGTTGGGTATAATTGGTTGGGTCTGATTGGTTGGGTCTGATTGGTTGGGTCTGATTGGTTGGGTCTGATTGGTTGGGTCTGATTGGTTGGGTCTATTTGGTTGGGTATAATTGGTTGGGTCTATTTGTGTTTCTGTCCTGGGGCTCTGTGGGGTCTGTTTGTGTTTGTGAACAGAGCCCCAAAACTAGCTGGCTGAGGGGACTCCTCCAGGTTCATCACTCTGAAGGTGAGGGCTTTGTGGTGGGACTGTGTGGGTGTCACTTCCTTGTAGGTGGTTGTAGAATTTAACAGCTCTTTTCTGGAATTTGAGGGTATTCTGCTCTGCAAGCATTGTTTAGGGTTTTGAGTTGAACACAAAGTATATTTTTGCAGAATTCTGCATGCAGAGTCTCAATTGGGTGTTTGTCCCATTTTGTGAATTCTTGGTAGATGAGTTGACACCATACCTCACAACCATAGAAGGCAATGGATTGCCACAAACATTTATAAACATAAGAATGAGTGTGAGTTTTTGTCACAACCCGGGCTCGTGGGAAGCTCTTAAAGGACCAGGGCAAAAATAATAATATAATCAATAATTTGACTCTTTATTTAACCATCTTACATATAAAACCTTATTTATTCATCAACA
This sequence comes from Salvelinus namaycush, assembly GCF_016432855.1. Classification (NCBI taxonomy): domain Eukaryota; kingdom Metazoa; phylum Chordata; class Actinopteri; order Salmoniformes; family Salmonidae; genus Salvelinus; species Salvelinus namaycush. Next base: position 9,517 of record NW_024058165.1, read on the forward strand.
ATGGTGAATAACTCACCACAGGTTAATGAGAAGGGTGGGCTTGAAAGGATGCACATAACTCTGCAATGTTGGGTTGTATTGGAGAGTCTGTCTTAAATCATTTTCCACACCCAGTCTGTGCCTGTATTTAGTTTTCATGCTAGTGAGTGCCAAGAATCCACTCTCACATAGGTACGTGGTTGCAAAGGGTATCAGTGTCCTAACAACGCGATTTGCCAAGGCAGGATATTCTGAGAGCAGCCCAATCCAGAAATCTGGCAGTGGCTTCTGATCAAGTTCAATTTTCACAGAAACGCTTGTTGCAATTTCGATGAGGCTCTCTTGTTCAGATATCGGTAAGTGGACTGGAGGCAGGGCATGAAAGGGATAAGGAATCCAGTTTTGTGTCATCCCAACTCACTCAGTTGCTTCTCTATATCACATTTGACATTGTCCGTTAGCTTGAGTTCATTTGCACACAAAAATTCATACAATGATGGAAAGACCTGTGTGTTGTCCTTGTTAATGCAGACAGAAAAGAGCTCTAACTTGTTAATCATAGCCTCAATTTTGTCCTGCACATTGAATATAGTTGCAGAGAGTCCCTGTAATCCTAGATTCAGATCAGTCAAGTGAGAAAAACATCACCCAGTTAGGCAAGTCGTGTGAGAAACTTGTCATCATGCAAGCGGTCAGACAGTGAAAATTATGGTCAGTAAAGAACTTTAAGCTCGTCTCTCAATTTTTAAAAAGTGTCAATACTTTGCCCCTTGATAACCAGCACACTTCTGTATGTTGTAAAAGCGTCACATGGTCGCTGCACATATCATTGCATAGTGCAGAAAATACACGAGAGTTCAGGGGCCTTGCTTTAACAAAGTTAACCATTAACCATTTTCACTGTAATGTCCAAAATGTCTTTCAAGCTGTCAGGCATTCCCTTGGCAGCAAGAGCCTCTCGGTGGATGCTGCAGTGTACCCAAGTGGCGTAGGGAGCAACTGCTTGCACGAGAGTTACCAATCCACTATGTCTCCCTGTCATGGCCTTTGCTCCATCAGTACAGATACCAACACATCTTGACCACCAAAGTCCATTTGATGTCACAAAGCTGTCCAGTACTTTAAAAATATCCTCTCCTGTTGTCCTGGTTTCCAGTGGTTTGCAGAAGAGGATGTCTTCCTTAATTGACCCCCCATAAACGTAACAGACATAATAATTGTTTCAAAACATCTGCCATGTCACTGATGCGTCGTGAAACAGTGTTTGATGAAGGCATTGTCTGTATAGTTTTTTGGGGCCTTTTCCCTCAGCATTGTCCCAGTCATATCCACGGCAGCAGGAATAATTAAGTCCTCCACAATAGTTTTGGGCTTGCCTGTCCTAGCCACTCGGTAGCTCACCATATAAGATGCTTCTAGCCCCGTCTTATTAATGGTATCTGTTGCTTTTATACATGTCTTACTACTCAAAAGTTGTCTTAATTCTCGCTCAAAACACTCCTGTGGCTTATTTTCCAAATTGGCATGTTTTGTTTCTAAATGTCTGCGCAAGAGTGAAGGTTTCATCGAGTTGTGAGATAGTACTTTATCACATATAACACAATGTGGCTGAGGAAAGGCACTTCTCTCAATATAAGTGAACCTCAAATCAATGTAGTTCTCATCATATTTGTGCCTCTTCGATGGTCCAACGTCCCTGTCTGTTCGGTGCTTTCCCAGGTAAGGGGGCAGTAGCTCTTCGATGGTCCAACGTCCCTGTCTGTTGTTCGGTGCTTTCCCAGGTAAGGGGGCAGTAGCTCTTCGGCTGCATCCGATTCACAACTGTCAGTGTCCATGCTAGCTGGGCTAACAACACATGTAGAATTACTGATGCTAGCTGGGCTAACAACACATGTAGAATTACTGATGCTAGCTGGGCTAACAACACATGTAGAATTACTGATGCTAGCTGGGCTAACAACACATGTAGAATTACTGATGCTAGCTGGGCTAACAACACATGTAGAATTACTGATGCTAGCTGGGCTAACAACACATGTAGAATTACTGATGCTAGCTGGGCTAACAACACATGTAGAATTACTGATGCTAGCTGGGCTAACAACACATGTAGAATTACTGATGCTAGCTGGGCTAACAACACATGTAGAATTACTGATGCTAGCTGGGCTAACAACACATGTAGAATTACTGATGCTAGCTGGGCTAACAACACATGTAGAATTACTGATGCTAGCTGGGCTAACAACACATGTAGAATTACTGATGCTAGCTGGGCTAACAACACATGTAGAATTACTGATGCTAGCTGGGCTAACAACACATGTAGAATTACTGATGCTAGCTGGGCTAACAACACATGTAGAATTACTGATGCTAGCTGGGCTAACAACACATGTAGAATTACTGATGCTAGCTGGGCTAACAACACATGTAGAATTACTGATGCTAGCTGGGCTAACAACACATGTAGAATTACTGATGCTAGCTGGGCTAACAACACATGTAGAATTACTGATGCTAGCTGGGCTAACAACACATGTAGAATTACTGATGCTAGCTGGGCTAACAACACATGTAGAATTACTGATGCTAGCTGGGCTAACAACACATGTAGAATTACTGATGCTAGCTGGGCTAACAACACATGTAGAATTACTGATGCTAGCTGGGCTAACAACACATGTAGAATTACTGATGCTAGCTGGGCTAACAACACATGTAGAATTACTGATGCTAGCTGGGCTAACAACACATGTAGAATTACTGATGCTAGCTGGGCTAACAACACATGTAGAATTACTGATGCTAGCTGGGCTAACAACACATGTAGAATTACTGATGCTAGCTGGGCTAACAACACATGTAGAATTACTGATGCTAGCTGGGCTAACAACACATGTAGAATTACTGATGCTAGCTGGGCTAACAACACATGTAGAATTACTGATGCTAGCTGGGCTAACAACACATGTAGAATTACTGATGCTAGCTGGGCTAACAACACATGTAGAATTACTGATGCTAGCTGGGCTAACAACACATGTAGAATTACTGATGCTAGCTGGGCTAACAACACATGTAGAATTACTGATGCTAGCTGGGCTAACAACACATGTAGAATTACTGATGCTAGCTGGGCTAACAACACATGTAGAATTACTGATGCTAGCTGGGCTAACAACACATGTAGAATTACTGATGCTAGCTGGGCTAACAACACATGTAGAATTACTGATGCTAGCTGGGCTAACAACACATGTAGAATTACTGATGCTAGCTGGGCTAACAACACATGTAGAATTACTGATGCTAGCTGGGCTAACAACACATGTAGAATTACTGATGCTAGCTGGGCTAACAACACATGTAGAATTACTGATGCTAGCTGGGCTAACAACACATGTAGAATTACTGATGCTAGCTGGGCTAACAACACATGTAGAATTACTGATGCTAGCTGGGCTAACAACACATGTAGAATTACTGATGCTAGCTGGGCTAACAACACATGTAGAATTACTGATGCTAGCTGGGCTAACAACACATGTAGAATTACTGATGCTAGCTGGGCTAACAACACATGTAGAATTACTGATGCTAGCATTGGATGTGCTCGTGGAAGCAGAACAACTTGTGTCGTCGACAGGTGCAGGTGTAGTACTGCTGGTAGTAGCAGTACTATCAGTAGAATTGGTATGTGTCTCTATGGACACGGGCCTTACTTTTTTTAACCATTTATCAATTTTTCGAGCAAACGGAATGACCAGCAGCTACGTTTGGCTACATACGGACCATTAGTGGAATTCCCGTGAGAGACTAACGGTTAACGTGATTGGATGTTCATTATTTGACTAGGCTACCTGAATTTGGCATTGTGTTATTATTTCGCTGAACACTAGATGGTTGAATATGATTTTTGGCTGTGAAACGAGGCAACTCAGGCGAGAGAACCTTATCCAAATGTATAGCCCCGTTGGAAAATATATAAATGGACTGTTTTAATGTTATTGTATTTTATTTAAAAAAAATGTGAATCAAATTTTTATTTGGCAAACCCCCGACTGCATTGCGCGTACCCCAGTTTACGAATACCTGCTCTAGGGCAACATTTTTATTATTTTATTTATTGGCTACGGGACCTTTATTGGAACACCATTATGTTGGTCTTATTGAGACTTATTGTCAGGACCCAGGTCTGACAGAATCTGTGCAGAAGATCTAGGTGCTGTTATAGGCCCTCCTTGGTTGGGGACAGAAGCACCAGATCATCAGCAAACAGTAGACATTTGACTTCAGATTCTATTAGGGTGAGGCCGGGTGCTGCAGACAGCATGCAGGTGCCCGGCCCGCCACAAGGAGACGCTAGAGCAAGATGAGACAAGCAAATCTCGGCCAGACAAACCCTCCCCTAACCCAGACAGCGCTGGGCCAATTGTGCGCCGCCTCATGGGTCTCCCGGTTACGGCCTGCTGTGACACAGCCTGGGATCGACCCCAGGCTGTAGTGATGCTTCTAGCACTGCGATGCACTCAGACCGTGTGTGTTAGGGTAAACAAACTATCTCCAAACACACTGGGCACAGACCTTCCATCTATCTATCTCCAAACACACTGGGCACAGACCTTCCATCTATCTATCTCCAAACACACTGGGCACAGACCTTCCATCTATCTATCTCCAAACACACTGGGCACAGACCTTCCATCCTATCTATCTATCTATCTCCAAACACACTGGGCACAGACCTTCCATCTATCTATCTCCAAACACACTGGGCACAGACCTTCCATCTATCTATCTATCTATCTATCTATCTCCAAACACACTGGGCACAGACCTTCCATCTATCTATCTATCTATCTATCTATCTATCTATCTATCTATCTATCTATCTATCTATCTATCTATCTATCTATCTATCTATCTATCTATCTATCTATCTATCTATCTATCTCCAAACACACTGGGCACAGACCTTCCATCTATCTATCTCCAAACACACTGGGCACAGACCTTCCATCTATCTATCTCCAAACACACTGGGCACAGACCTTCCATCTATCTATCTCCAAACACACTGGGCACAGACCTTCTATCTATCTCCAAACACACTGGGCACAGACCTTCTATCTATCTATCTCCAAACACACTGGGCACAGACCTTCCATCTATCTATCTCCAAACACACTGGGCACAGACCTTCCATCTATCTATCTCCAAACACACTGGGCACAGACCTTCCATCTATCTATCTCCAACACACTGAGCACAGACCTTCCATCTATCTATCTCCAAACACACTGGGCACAGACCTTCCATCTATCTATCTCCAAACACACTGGGCACAGACCTTCCATCTATCTCTACCACATATCTTATTCTGTTCAGAAACCTGCTCTAAGATAATTTGCCCAGGCAGCCAGCGCCGAGAACCTCGTCAGGGACCTCAGGGTTCAAATTCCAACCATATGTTCTGTTCTCCAATGTTCCACTATGATGCCCTGCAGAGAGAGATGTGAGAGACTGATAGTAAAGTTCACAGGGTTCTGACGTTCTGATAATGACTTTCTGACATTCCAAAGGTTCTGAGGGTTCTGTACCAATGTTCCAAGGCCTTATGAGGGGAAAAGTTTGGACACACCTACTCATTTATAAAAAAAAATAAAGGGTTTATCTTTATTTTTACTATTTTCTACATTGTTGAATAATAGTGAAGACATCAAAACTATGAAATATAGTTTAAATAACACAGTCATGTGGAAACAAAAAATGTGTTAAACAAATGAAAATATATTTTTTAGATTTTTCAAAGTAGCCACCATTTGCCTTGATGACAGTTTTGCACACTTTTGGCATTCTCTCAACCAGCTTCATGAGGAATGCTTTTCCAGCAGTCTTGAAGGAGTTCCTACATGTGCTGAGCACTTGTTGGCTGCTTTTCCTTCACTCTGTGGTCCAACTCATCCCAAAACATCTCAATTGGGTTGAGTTCAGGTGATTGTGGAGGCCAGGTCATCTGATGCAGAACTCCATCACTCTCCTTCTCGGTCAAATAGCCCTGACACAGCCTGGAGGTGTGTTGGGTCATTGTCCTGTTGAAAAACAAACGATAGTCCCACTAAGGGCAAACCAGATGGGATGGCGTATCGCTGCAGAATGCTGTGGTAGCTATGTTGGTTAAGTGTGCCTTGAATTCCAAACAAATCACAGACAGTGTCACCAGCAAAGCACCCCCAAACCATCACACCTCCTCCTCCATGCTTCACGGTGGGAACTACACATGTAGAGATCATCTGTTCACCTACTCTTCTTCTCACAGAGACACAGTGGTTGGAACCATAAATCTCAAATTTGGACTCGTCAGACTAAAGGACAGATTTCCACCGGTCTAATGTCCTTTGCTCGTGTTTCTTGGCCCAAGCAAGTCTCTAATTCTTATTGGTGTCCTTTAGTAGTGGTTTCTTTACAGCAATTTGAATATGAAGGCCTGATTCACGCAGTCTCCTCTGAACAGTTGATGTTGAGATGTGTCTGATACTTGAACTCTGTGAAGCATTTATTTGGGTTGCAATTTCTGAGGCTGGTATCTCTAATGAACTTATCCTCTGCAGCAGAGGTAACTCTGGGTCTTCCTTTCCTGTGGCGGTCCTCATGAGCCAGTTTCATCATAGCGCTTGATGGGTTTTTTCGACTGCACTTGAAGAAACTTTCAAAGTTCTTGAAATGGTGCGGATTGTCTGACCTTCATGTCTTAAAGTAATGATGGACTGTCGTTTCTCTTTGCTTATTTGAGCTGTTCTTGCCATAATATGGACTTGGTCTTTTACCAAATAGGGCTATCTTCTGTTTACCACCCCTACCTTGTCACGACACAATGTGTTTGAGCCAATCAGTTAAGGGAAGAAATTCCACAAATTAAGGCACACCTGTTAATTGAAATGCATTCCAGCTGTCTACCTCATTTATATTTGACCTTTATTTAACCAGGCAAGTCAGTTAAGAACAAATTATTGTTTCAATGACGGCCTACCCCTACCAAACCCTAACCTGGACAACACTGGGCCAATTGTGCACCACCTTATGTGACTCTCAATCACGGCCGGATGTGATACAGCCTGGAATCAAACCAGGGTCTGTAGTGACAGCTCTGGCACTGAGATGCAGTGCCTTAGACCGCTGTGCCACTCGGGAGACCTCGTGAAACTGCCAAGAATGTGCGAAGCTGTCATCAATGCAAAGGGTGGCTACTTTGAAGAATCTAATATCTAAAATATATTTTGATTTGTTTAACACTTTTTTGGTTTCTACATGATTCCATATGTGCTATTTCATAGTTTTGATGTCTTCACTATTATTTTACAATGTAGATGTCACGTGTGCTCCGGCCTCTAGGTCATCAGGCTGCTCATTATGGCGCACGCCTGTCACCATCGTTACGCGCACCTGCGCTTCATCAGACTCACCTGGACTCCATCACTTCCCTGATTACCTTTCCTATATCTGTCACTCCCGTTGGTTCCTTCCCCAGGCGTCATTGTTTCTGTTCCTGGGTCAGTTCTGTGCGTTGTTCGTGTCTCTTGTTTTGCATTATGTTGTGTTAATTTATTAAAACACTCCCTGACGCTTCCCGACTCTCAACGCACATTGTTACAGTAGAAAATACAATAAAGAAAAACCCTGGAATGGGTAGGTGTCCAAACTTTTGACTGGTACTGTACACAGACACACATATACATATACACACACACAGCTGTGTTTTCGTGAAACGATTTTTTTCACCATTAAAAATCCTATTTTTCACTAACCCCAAACCCTTAAGCTTAAAATACATTTGAACACATTCAAGACCTCCTCTTCTTCCTCCTGCTCCTCCTCTTCTTCCTCCTGCTCATCCTCTTCTTCCTCCTGCTCATCCTCTTCTTCCTCCTGCTCCTCCTCTTCTTCCTCCTCCTCCTCTTCATCCTCCTCCTCTTCTTCTTCTCCTCCTCTTCCTCTTCTTCCTCCTGCTCCTCCTCTTCTTCCTCCTGCTCATCCTCTTCTTCCTCCTGCTCCTCCTCTTCTTCCTCCTCCTCCTCTTCTTCCTCCTGCTCCTCTTCTTCTTCCTGCTCCTCCTCTTCTTCCTGCTCCTCCTCTTGCTCCTCTCGCTCCTCCTCCTCTTGCTCCTCCTCCACTTCCTCTTGCTCCTCTTCCTCCTTCTTCTTCTTCTTCTTCTTCTTCCTCCTTCTTCTTCTTCTTCCTCCTACTCTTGCTCCTCTTGCTCTTGCTCCTCCTCTTCTTCTCTTCTTGTGTTAGACCCAGGTCTGTCAGGTCTGACTGATGGAGAATCATTACTTAATGACTGTGGACACTTCAGGCTGAGGTGATGTACACCTTTTTATTTTTAGACATTCCATCCTAGCACGCTGAGAGAGACAGCTAGTCAGGGTTATAGAGCCAAAGTCAGGGTTATAGAGCCAGGGTCAGGGTTATAGAGCCAGGGTCAGGGTTGTAGAGCCAGGGTCGGGGCTGTGGAGCCAGGGTCGGGGCTGTGGAGCCAGGGTCGGGGCTGTGGAGCCAGGGTCGGGGCTGTGGAGCCAGGGTCGGGGCTGTGGAGCCAGGGTCAGGGCTGTGGAGCCAGGGTCAGGGTTATGGAGCCAGGGTTATGGAGCCAGGGTCGGGGCTGTGGAGCCAGGGTCGGGGCTGTGGAGCCAGGGTCGGGGCTGTGGAGCCAGGGTCAGGGTTGTGGAGCCAGGGTCAGGGTTATGGAGCCAGGGTCAGGGTTATAGAGCCAGGGTCAGGGTTATAGAGCCAGGGTCAGGGTTATAGAGCCAGGGTCAGGGTTATAGAGCCAGGGTCAGGGTTATGGAGCCAGGGTCAGGGTTATGGAGCCAGGGTCAGGGTTGTGGAGCCAGGGTCAGGGTTATAGAGCCAGGGTCAGGGTTATAGAGCCAGGGTCAGGGTTATAGAGCCAGGGTCAGGGTTATAGAGCCAGGGTCAGGGTTATAGAGCCAGGGTCAGGGTTATAGAGCCAGGGTCAGGGTTATAGAGCCAGGGTCAGGGTTATAGAGCCAGGGTCAGGGTTATAGAGCCAGGGTCAGGGTTATAGAGCCAGGGTCAGGGTTATAGAGCCAGGGTCAGGGTTATAGAGCCAGGGTCAGGGTTATAGAGCCAGGGTCAGGGTTATAGAGCCAGGGTCAGGGTTATAGAGCCAGGGTCAGGGTTATAGAGTCAGGGTCAGGGTTATAGAGTCAGGGTCAGGGTTATAGAGCCAGGGTCAGGGTTATAGAGCCAGGGTCAGGGTTATAGAGCCAGGGTCAGGGTTATAGAGCCAGGGTCAGGGTTATAGAGCCAGGGTCAGGGTTATAGAGCCAGGGTCAGGGTTATAGAGCCAGGGTCAGGGTTATAGAGCCAGGGTCAGGGTTATAGAGCCAGGGTCAGGGTTATAGAGCCAGGGTCAGGGTTATAGAGCCAGGGTCAGGGTTATAGGGTTAGGGTCAGGGTTATAGGGTCAGGGTTATAGAGTCAGGGTCAGGGTCAGGGTCAGGGTCAGGGTTATAGAGCCAGGGTCAGGGTTATAGAGCCAGGGTCAGGGTTATAGAGCCAGGGTCAGGGTTATAGAGCCAGGGTCAGGGTTATAGAGCCAGGGTCAGGGTTATAGAGCCAGGGTCAGGGTCAGGGTTATAGAGCCAGGGTCAGGGTCAGGGTTATAGAGCCAGGGTCAGGGTCAGGGTTATAGAGCCAGGGTCAGGGTTATAGAGCCAGGGTCAGGGTTATAGAGTCAGGGTTATAGAGCCAGGGTCAGGGTTATAGAGCCAGGGTCAGGGTTATAGAGCCAGGGTCAGGGTTATAGAGCCAGGGTCAGGGTTATAGAGCCAGGGTCAGGGTTATAGAGCCAGGGTCAGGGTTATAGAGCCAGGGTCAGGGTTATAGAGCCAGGGTCAGGGTTATAGAGCCAGGGTCAGGGTTATAGAGCCAGGGTCAGGGTTATAGAGCCAGGGTCAGGGTTATAGAGCCAGGGTCAGGGTTATAGAGCCAGGGTCAGGGTTATAGAGCCAGGGTCAGGGTCAGGGTTATAGAGCCAGGGTCAGGGTTATAGAGCCAGGGTCAGGGTCAGGGTTATAGAGCCAGGGTCAGGGTTATAGAGTCAGGGTCAGGGTTATAGAGCCAGGGTCAGGGTCAGGGTTATAGAGCCAGGGTCATGGGGTTGGTGAACTGAGCCTCAGAACCAGCTGGCTGAGGGGACTCTTCTCTGGTTCCATCTCTTGACATTGTAGAGCTGTTTGATGGAATGTTTTGGGGTCACTTGTTTTTAGATGGTTGCAAAATTTGATGGCTCTTTTTTCTATTCGAATGAGGAGGGGGTATTGGCCAAATTCTGCCCTACATGCGTTATTTGGAGTTTTTCTTTGCACTTGCAATACAGTCTTGCAAAACTCTGCATGCAGTATTTCGATTGGATGTTTGTCCCATTTGGTAAATTCATTATTAGAGTTTGTCCCCATACTTCACTGCCATATAGAGCAATTGGTTCTATAACCGATTGGAACATTTTGAGCCAGATTCTAATTGGAATTTCGATTTTTATGTTCCTTTTAATGGCATGGAATGCTCTTCTTGCTTTGTCTCAGCTCATTCACAGCCATGTGAAAGCTACCTGTGTTGCTGATATTTAGTCCTAGATATGTGTAGTTTTTGGTGTGTTCTAATAGAACTGTGTCCAAATAGAATTTATATTTGTCATCCAGATTTCCGGACCTTTTTTGGAAATATCATTATTTGTTTTTTTAGGTTAACGGTCAGAGCCCAGGTCTGACAGAACCTGTGAAGACGATCTGGGTGCTGCTGTAACCCCTCTTTAGTGGGAGACAGCAGCACCAGACACTTGATTTCAGTGTTGTGTAGGGTGATACCAGGTGCTGCCGATTCTTCTAATGTTTTTGCCAATTCATTAATGTAGATGTTAAATAGTGTTGGACTTATTGGGCAGCCCTGTTTCACTCCCCGTCCCTGAGAGAAGAAGTCTGTTTGCTTGTTGCCAATTTTAACCGCACATTTGTTTTTAGTCTACATTGATTTAATAACATCATGTGTTTTCCCTCCAATACCACTTTCTATTAGTTTATTAAAAAGACCTTCGTGCCAAATTGAATCAAATGCTTTCTTGAAATCTACAAAACACGAGTAGATTTTGCCTTTGTTTGGGTTTACTTGTTTGTCAATTAGAGTGTGGAGGGTGTAAATGTGGTCTGTTGTACGATAATTTTTTCGAAATCCAATCTGGCTTCTGCTCAGGACGTTGTGTTCGTCAAGGAAATGGTGTAGTCTGCTTTTTATAATATTGCAGAGAATTTTCCTCTGTAATTATTTGGGCCAAATTTGTCTCCATTTTTATAGATTGGTGTGATCAATCCCTGGTTCCAAATATCGTTATAAATATGTATATTTGATCATTTCAATTAAAATACCATCAGCACCACAGGCCTTTTTGGGTTGGTGAGTGCATAGTTTTTCCAATAATTCTTCTTCTGTAATTGGGGTATCCACAGGATTCTGATAGTCTGACTGCTAATTCAAGGATTTGTAATTTTTCTTGTATATCTTTTTGTTCTGGGCTCTGTTATATTGCTGTAGAGGTTTGCAAAGTGATTTCTCCACATATCCCCATTTTGGATAGCCAATTCCTCATGATGAGGTTTGTTTAATTTATTCCAATTCTCCCAGAAGTGGTTTGATTCTATGGATTCCTCAATTCCATCCAGCTGATTTCTAATGTGCTGTTCCTTTTTGTTATTAGGGTGCGTTTGTATTGCTTCAGTGTTTCCCCATATTGAAGGCGTATATTTTTGTTGTCTGGTTCTCTGTGTTTTTGATTAGATATATTTCTCAATGACTTTCTTAGATTTTTGCAATCATTATCAAACCATTTTTCATTATCTGTTATTTTTGGTTTGCTCTTATGCGTCTTTAGATTAGCTAAGGAGGCTAATTTGTCAGATATAAAGTTTGTTCCAAATGGCCAAATTTACACCTTCGTTGATGTAGGAGGATGTTAAGGCTAAAAAGTTGTCCAGGAGAGATTGTATTTTTTGGCTACTAATTGCTTTTTGGTAGATGTCTGTACTGTTTGCACTCCATCTATAGGCCTGTTTTAGTACCATGTAATTTATTGGGCCGTGATGCTTCATGGTTGGGTTCCGCTCTTCTCAGATACACTGTGGTCTGAGAAAGGTGTTAGTGGGCTGACTGTGAAGGGTCTGAGAGACTCTGGGTTTAGGTCGGTGAGGAAGTAGCCTACAGTGCTGCTGCCAAGGGATGAGCTGTAGGTGTACCTATCAAAAGAGTCTCCTCTCAGCCTGCCATTGACTATGTACAGACCCAGTGTTCGACAGAGCCTCAGGAGCTGTACTCCGTTTTTGTTTTTCACTTTGTCATAGTTGTTTCTGTGGGGGTATGTGGGGAGGGAAAGGTTATTGCTTCCTGGTAGGTGTTTATCCCCATGACTGTTAATAGTGTCTTGTTCTTCTGCTATTCTAGCATTCAGGTCTCCACAGACCAGTTGCACTTTTTTTTTTCTTTACCTTCAAAATGAGACAAACACTCACAATTCAACAAGAACTATAAAAAAAAAAAAAAAAAATTAAAGTAAACTCGTATTATGCAAATGTGATTTGTTTATCATTTAAGCATTTGTGTCATGCCACTTGGGTGGATGTAGTGTGAGGATGGTGGAGTTGTTGTGCTCATCTTACCATGACCCTCGGCCTATAACATGTGAGCATCCATGACCCTCGGCCTATCACATGTGAGCATCCATGACCCTCGGCCTATCACATGTGAGCATCCATGACCCTCGGCCTATCACATGTGAGCATCCATGACCCTCGGCCTATCACATGTGAGCATCCATGATCCTCGGCCTATCACATGTGAGCATAGTAGACTCAGCATTTGTTTGATGTCACTCATTTGGTTGGTAGGGGCTGGGCCAGTTGCTCCTCTCACAGCCTGTGCGTAGCTCTGCCTGCTGGGCTGTGGCTCCTTCAGGTGTGGGTCTGCGGTGGGGGGCAGGGGGGTGGGAGGCCTCGTCTGGGTGGCTCTGAAGCTGGGCTGGGGTGGTCTGTGCTGCGCTGGCTGTGGTGGGCATTGAGGTTGGTGGTGCTGTGGTCGTGGCTGGGGGTTCCAGGGTGCTGGTCCTGGGTGTTGTCTCGGTGATCTCGGAGGGGTGGAGATTGCTCCACTCTTCCTGGGTGGAGAGGTCGGGCTGCGGTTTAAAGCGACGTCCTTGAGAGTCTTGGCAAGGATGGGGACTGTCTCCCTGTACAGGTGAACATGGTCATAGAGACAGTCCAGATCGAGGGTGGGATGGTGGGCCAGGTGTACATTGGGTCGCAGGGCACAGTCCTGGGATAGGCTGGCATTTATTCTTTGGATTGTGGCAGGGTGGAAGTCCCTCCTCTGTAGAAGGGTTGACACTATGATTCTTGAGTTGGGGAAGATTGCGGAGGCCTTCTCAATCCCTCCCCGTAGTGAAGTCGCCACCCTCTCCTGCTGAGCACGCGGGCCCCGTGTGGCTCAGTTGGTAGAGCATGGCGCTTGCAACGCCAGGGTTGTGGGTTCGATTCCCACGGGGGGCCAGTACAAAAAAAGTATGAATGTATGTACTTGTAAGTCGCTCTGGATAAGAGCGTCTGCTAAATGACTTAAATGTAAATGTAAATCAAGCAGCTCCATGGCACTCTGCGTTGTTGGGCACCACACCTTTCTCGTTTTGTGTCTAGGGAAAAGTTTCTTCTCTTGAACAAACTTCCCATTTGAGTCCATCAACAGGACGATGTCAGCCAGTGTTTCTTCTGGACTGGGGGGGCAGCTGGTGGGTGTTGGAGCTGGGGTGTGGCTGGTCTTTTTGGAGCTCTCTCACCTCCTTTGTTAGATCAGCCAGCTCTCTCTTGAGTCCGTCTCTCTCTTGCTGAACCTCTTTCAGCTGTGTTGCAAGGCTGCTGTCCTGCTCTGTCCTCACCTTGGTTAGGAGCTCCTCTAAGGTGTGGTTGTCTGGTTGCTGCTTGCTCACGCTCTCCCTGAGCAGGACCACCTCCCCCTCCAGTCTGGTGAACTCATGGCAGCCATGGTGGTGAGGAGGGCCTGAGCCTGCTCTGCACTGAGGGGGTCGCTCTCCTCCTGGGGCGTGTCCTCCACTATGGTGGGAAGAGAGGTGCTGGGTGTGCCTTTTTGGGTGGGGAGGGTAGGGGTGAGGGTGGTGCTGGTAGAGTTTGTCTTGTGGGAGGGCGTGTCACTGGTGGTGTTCTCTCTCTCTGCTCTCTCCTTAATGGTCTGAAAGTCTGTTTCAAACAGCCTAATGTTACCTTGCACCATGACAGTCCCAGTCTTGTAGAGGTTGATTGTTATCATGGTGCTGTCAGGGTCGTCTGTCTCTTTGATTTTCAGCTTCCACCCATTACAGATTCCCTCTTTCTTAATGGATGGGTAGTGAGAGCAGACTGCTGAGCGCCATGCATTTGGCTGGTCAGTGAGGAAGATGAGATTACTCACGTCACCGTTTTTGTAGAGGTCTGCAAAAAGGGTTTCTGGCCTCCCCTTTAGTAGTTTCTGTTTAAAAGTTTTCCTCGTTGTGTCATTTTTGGCCTCTTTAGGGTAGAGAATGGACTCCGCGCTGAGAGGGAGTGGGGACATGGTGCCTGTGGGCTCTGCTACTACTGCTGCGCTGTCCTGTTGCCATGGCAACCAATTTGTTTTTCTGCTGCTGTTGCTAGCTAGCGCTAATTTAGTTCAAAAACCAGCAAAAAGAGTGACAAATCTTCACACAAAAAAACAGAAGATATGTTTAAAGTTAGTCCGTGCTCCTTTTTGGTTTTCTCACTCAGTTTGGTCGTTTGATGTAGTTGTATTAACCCCCCTTGCTAGGTTTGTTCTAGCTCGTTTCTTCTGGCTAGCTTGTTAGCCTGCTGGCTAGGTCTTTGTTGTGTAGCTAGCTAGCTAGACTCAACTTCTTAACTTGAGGTGCAAAGTTACTTTTTTTTCTATTCTGAATGAATAGAGTTGTTGTTCATCACTTCCTGTCTGGAATTCTTCTTCGATTAGAGTGTTTATCTCATTCTAAAAACATGAAATATATCAGGAGCTCATGTTGAGCATGACTCTCTCTCTCTGTGCCTCTCTCTCTCTCTCTCTCTCTCTCTCTCTCTCTCTCTCTCTCTCTCTCTCTCTCTCTCTCTCTCTCTCTGCCTCTCTCTCTGCCTCTCTGCCTCTCTGCCTCTCTCTGCCTCTCTCTGCCTCTCTCTGCCTCTCTCTGCCTCTCTCTGCCTCTCTCTGCCTCTCTCTGCCTCTCTCTGCCTCTCTCTCTCTCTCTGCCTCTCTCTGGTTCTCTGCCTCTCTCTGCCTCTCTCTGGTTCTCTGCCTCTCTCTGCCTCTGCCTCTGCCTCTCTCTGCCTCTGCCTCTCTCTGCCTCTCTCTGCCTCTGCCTCTCTCTGCCTCTGCCTCTGCCTCTGCCTCTCTCTGCCTCTGCCTCTCTCTGCCTCTGCCTCTGCCTCTGCCTCTCTCTGCCTCTGCCTCTCTCTGCCTCTGCCTCTGCCTCTGCCTCTGCCTCTCTCTGCCTCTGCCTCTCTCTGCCTCTGCCTCTGCCTCTGCCTCTCTCTGCCTCTGCCTCTCTCTGCCTCTGCCTCTGCCTCTCTCTGCCTCTGCCTCTCTCTGCCTCTGCCTCTGCCTCTGCCTCTCTCTGCCTCTGCCTCTGCCTCTCTCTGCCTCTGCCTCTGCCTCTGCCTCTGCCTCTCTCTGCCTCTGCCTCTGCCTCTGCCTCTGCCTCTCTCTGCCTCTGTGTGCCTCTCTGCCTCTGCCTCTGTGTGCCTCTCTGCCTCTCTCTGCCTCTGTGTGCCTCTCTGCCTCTCTCTGCCTCTGTGTGCCTCTCTGCCTCTCTCTGCCTCTCTCTGCCTCTGTGTGCCTCTCTCTGCCTCTGTGTGCCTCTGTGTGCCTCTCTCTCTCTCATCTCGTTCTCTTTCCGTGCCTCTCTCTCTCTCATCTCGTTCTCTTTCCGTGCCTCTCTCTCTCTCATCTCGTTCTCTTTCCGTGCCTCTCTCTCTCTCATCTCGTTCTCTTTCCGTGCCTCTTTTGTCTGACGCATGCAAGTTGTTGTTGACACAGAGTCCTTGGGCTGAGATCTAACATATTCCAGATAATGTATTACAAAGTACAGGTCATTTAGTTCCCAGAGAGAGTGATTTAGTGAGCCACACTGTTGTGTGAGCCTGTGGCAGGTCTGTGTGTGTTCTGACGGAGCCTCTGTCCCAAATGTAGGGTTTGATTACCAATGATGACGAGACGGCCTACAGGGAGGAGGTGAGGGCTCTGGGAGTGTGGTGCCTGAAAAACAACCTCTCACTCAACGTCAACAAAACAAAGGAGATGATCGTGAACTTCAGGAAACAGCAGAGGGTGCACCCCCCCCCCCTGTCTACATCGACGGGACAACAGTGGAGAAGGTGGAACGCTTCAAGTTCCTTGGCGTACACATCACAGACAAACTGAAATGGACCACCCACACAGACAGCGTGGTGAAGAAGGCTCAACAAAGCCTCTTATGTATGATCCGGGGACCTTGGGTAATAGGATGCCAAATGAGATGCAAAAGTGCTGTGGGACATTAAAACAGATGAGGGGAGGTGGATAGGTTTGGAGGAGGAGAACAAAGAGGAGCTGGAGGAGAAGGGTGAATAGATGTGAGGAGGAGGTTAAGGAGGAGGGAAGAGGAGAAGTAGGAAGAGAAGGTGGAGAGAGGTGGAGGAGGAGGTGAAAGAGGAGGAAGGAGGAGGAGAAGGTGGAGGAGGCGGAGGTGGAAGAGGAAGAGGAGGCGGAGGAGGGGGAGGTGGAGGAGGAGGAGGTGGAGGAGGAGGTGGAGGAGGGGAAGGTGGAGGAGGGGGAGGTGGAGGAGGAGGTAATGTGAGGTGGAGGAGGAGGAGGTGGAGGAGGTGGTAATGTGAGGTGGAGGGGGAGGTAATGTGAGGTGGAGGAGGAGGTAATGTGAGGTGAAGGAGGAGGTGGAGGTAATGTGAGGTGGAGGTTCAATATAAGAGGAGAGGCTGAGGTATTCTGATTCTGAGATGTTCTGAGTCTGAGATGTTCTGAGTCTGAGGTGTTCTACTCCACTCTGATCTACATCATCTACTAATGGACAAGACTGCTGAGAGACAAGACTGCTGAGAGACAAGACTGCTGAGAGACAAGACTGCTGAGAGACAAGACTGCTGAGAGACAAGACTGCTGAGAGACAAGACTGCTGAGAGACAAGACTGCTGAGAGATCAGGCTGCTGAGAGACCAGGCTGCTGAGAGACCAGGCTGCTGAGAGACCACACTGCTGAGAGACCACACTGCTGAGAGACAAGACTGCTGAGAGACAAGACTGCTGAGAGACAAGACTGCTGAGAGACAAGACTGCTGAGAGACAAGACTGCTGAGAGACAAGACTGCTGAGAGACAAGACTGCTGAGAGACAAGACTGCTGAGAGACAAGACTGCTGAGAGACCAGACTGCTGAGAGACCAGACTGCTGAGAGACCAGACTGCTGAGAGACCAGACTGCTGAGAGACCAGACTGCTGAGAGACCAGACTGCTGAGAGACCAGACTGCTGAGAGACCAGACTGCTGAGAGACCAGACTGCTGAGAGACCAGACTGCTGAGAGACCAGACTGCTGAGAGACCAGACTGCTGAGAGACAAGACTGCTGAGAGACAAGACTGCTGAGAGACCACGCTGCTGAGAGACCACGCTGCTGAGAGACCACGCTGCTGAGAGACCACGCTGCTGAGAGACCACGCTGCTGAGAGACCAGACTGCTGAGAGACCAGACTGCTGAGAGACCAGACTGCTGAGAGACCAGACTGCTGAGAGACCAGACTGCTGAGAGACCAGACTGCTGAGAGACCAGACTGCTGAGAGACAAGACTGCTGAGAGACCAGGCTGCTGAGAGACAAGACTGAGACAGACATGTTGTTCTTAACTTCTTGGCGCTACGGATCCCGTTACCGGGATCATTTCCCTAAACAACCACTGAATTGCAGAGCGCCAAATTCAAAAATAATCCTAAAAATATTTATAATCATGCAATCACAAGTGAAATATACCAAAACACAGTTTAGCTTGTTGTTAATCCACCTATCGTGTCAGATTTTGAAAAAATGCTTTACAGCGAAAGCAATCCAAGCGTTTGTGAGTGTATCAATCAATACTAGAACAGCTAGCCTTAACTTCTTGACGCTAGGGGTCAGATTTTTTACATTTTTTAAAATGACGTTCCCAAGGTAAACGGACTATTTCTCAGGTCCAGATCGTAGAATATGCATATAATTTACAGATTAGGATAGAAAACACTCCAAAGTTTCCAAAACTGTCAAAATATTGTCTGTGAGTATAAAAAAACTAATTTTGCAGGCGAAAACCTGAGGAAATCTAACCCGGAAGTGATTATTATTATTATCTGTGTTCCCTGGCCCGTCTTTCTTCCATTTAAAGGGGTATCAACCAGATTCCTTTTCCAATGGCTTCCTCAGGCTGTGACCAGGCTTTAGACATAGTTTCAGGCTTTTATTTTGAAAAATGAGCGAGATTTTTCAAAACTAGTCAGGTGTCCTTTGATTAGTTCCTGCGCGCGAGAGGGGTGAACAGGCAGTGACTCGGGTGGTTGATGTCCTTGATGATCTTTTTGGCCTTCCTGTGACATCAGGTGCTGTAGGTGTCATGGAGGGCAGGTAGTTTGCCCCCGGTGATGCGTTGGGAAGACCGCACCACCCTCTGAGCAGTTGCCCTACCAGGCGGTGATACAGCCCGACAGGATGTTCTCAATTGTGCATCTGTAAAGGTTTGTCAGGGTTTTTGGTGACAAGCCAAATTTCTTCAGCCTCCTGAGGTTGAAGAGGCGCTGTTGTGCCTTCACCACGCTGTCTGTGTAGGTGGACCATTTCAGTTTGTCCGTGATGTGTACGCCTAGGAACTTGAAACTTTCCACCTTCTCCACTACTGTCCCGTCGATGTGGATAGGGGGGTGCTCCCTCTGCTGTTTCCTGAAGTCCACAATCATCTCCTTTGTTTTGTTGACGTTGAGTGGGAGGTTATTTTCCTGACACCACACTCCGAGTCCCTCACCTCCTCCCTGTAGGCCGTCTTGTCGTTGTTGGTAATCAGGTCCACTACTGTTGTGACGTCAGCAAACTTAATGATTGAGTTGGAGGCGTGCATGGCCACGCAGTCATGGGTGAACAGGGAGTACAGGAGGGGGCTCAGAACGCACCCTTGTGGGGCCCCAGTGTTGAGGATCAGCGAGGTGGAGATGTTGTTTCCTACCCTCACCACCTGGGGTCGGCCCTTCAGGAAGTCCAGGACCCAGTTGCACAGGGCGGGGTTGAGACCCAGGGCCTCCAGCTTGATGACGAGTTTGGAGGGTACTATGGTGTTAAATGCTGAGCTGTAGTCGATGAACAACATTCTCACATAGGTATTCCTCTTGTCCAGATGGGATAGGGCAATGTGCAGTGTGGTGGCGATTGCATTGTCTGTTGGGGCAGTATGCAAACTGAAATGGGTCTAGGGTGACAGGTAGGGTGGAGGTGATATGATCCTTGACTAGTCTCTCAAAGCACTTCATGATGACTGAAGTGAGTGCTAGTATTCATTTGGTTCAGTTATCTTTGCCTTCTTGGGTACAGGAACAATGGTGGCCATCTTGAAGCATGTGGGGACAACAGACTGGGATAGGGAGCGATTTAATTTGTCCGGAACTTCATGAAGCATTCTATCATACTGAACAAGTGAGAGGGGAGGGGAGAAGAGCGGAAAGGAGGGAGAGGGGAGGGAGGCGAGAGGAGAGGGAGGCGAGAGGAGAGGGAGGCGAGAGGAGAGGGAGGCGAGAGGGGAGGGAGGGAGGGAGGGAGGGAGGGAGGGAGGGAGAAAAGTTAAAGGACAATTCCCTACATTATATGGTGCCTTGTGTTATAGTTATTACAGAGAGAGGAGGGAGGGTATGAAAAGAAAGGAGAGAGGGGATCGGAGGGAAGAGGAGGGGATGGGAGGGGAGAGGAGAGGAGGAAAGGAGGGGATAGGAGAGGGAAGTAGATGAGAGGACAGGAGATGAGGGGAGGGGAGGGGAGAGGGGAGACGAGGTGAAGCTAGAGGAGTGAGGGGGGGAGGGGAGAGGAAGCTAGAGGAGAGGAAGGGAGGGAGGGGGAGAGGTGGAGAGGGACAGGAGGGGAGAGGAGGGGAGACGAAATGAAGCTAGATGAATGAGGGGAAGAGGGGGGAGGGGAGGAAAGGGGAGAGGAAGGGAGGGAGGGGGGGAGAGGGACAGGAGGGGAGAGGAGGGGAGACGAAATGAAGCTAGATTAATGAGGGGAGGAGAGGAGGGGAGAGAGAGGAGAGGGGTGAGGTGAGTAGAGTAGAGGATAGGTGAGGTGAGGAGAGGAGAAGAGGAAAGGAGGACAGGAGAGGTGAGGTGAGCGGAGTGGAGAGGAGAGAAGGGTTGAGGAGCGGAGAGCAGAGGTGAGGGGAGGAGAGGAGGGGCGTGAGTCCATTGTAACAGTTTTAGTGATGTTCAGGCCTGCTGTCAGGGAGAGTATTAACCTCTGCTCCTCTGATGGTGACCAATGCCTGAGGCATCCTTCTCTTCCCTGGCACCACTGGACCCTTTACTCTCAACAATACACAGACAGACACACACACACACACACACACACACACACACACACACACACACACACACACACAGACACACACAGACACACAGACACACACAGACACACACAGACACACACAGACACACAGACACACAGACACACAGACACACACACAGACTCACTATATAGCCATACCTGTCTATTCCAGGCTCCCTCGTGTTCTGTGTAATAAAGACGAAGCCGTCATCACAACATGGATGGAGGGATGGAGGGAGGGATGTTCCCAGATATTTTCCTCGGCTGGAGCACCATCAACATCCTGTCAGCTTCTGGAGACCATGTTTTAGGGATTCACAAACCACTCCTCAGGGACCATGTTGTTGTAGCCCTGAACCGTCTTCACCTTGTCAGCTAATCATCAAGCCTGTAACTATGTGTTTCAGGTGTTATAACCTGTAGTTTTGGACTTGATGATTAGTTGACAAGTTGAAGACGGTTCTGGGCTACTTTGGAATAGTTAAATACATGAAACAGTTGGGGGACCAGAGGAGAGGTTTGAAAACAAATGTATTAGGTAACACTCCTCCAGTCAGGGAGGCTGACGGGGGGGTTGAAGCCAGGGGGAACCAGCAGATGGGGGGTTGAAGCCAGGGGGAACCAGCAGATGGGGGGTTGAAGCCAGGGGGAACCAGCAGATGGGGGGTTGAAGCCAGGGGAAACCAGCTGATGGGGGGTTGAAGCCAGGGGAAACCAGCTGATGGGGGGTAGAGGAGTCTGATGGAGGGTAGAGGAGTCTGATGGAGGGTAGAGGAGTCTGATGGAGGGTAGAGGAGTCTGATGGAGGGTAGAGGAGTCTGATGGAGGGTAGAGGAGTCTGATGGGGTAGAGGAGTCTGATGGGGTAGAGGAGTCTGATGGGGGGTAGAGGAGTCTGATGGGGGGTAGAGGAGTCTGATGGAGGGTAGAGGAGTCTGATGGAGGGTAGAGGAGTCTGATGGAGGTAGAGGAGTCTGATATGGGGGTAGAGGAGTCTGATGGGGGGGTAGAGGAGTCTGATGGGGGGGGGTAGAGGAGTCTGATGGGGGGGGGGTAGAGGAGTCTGATGGGGGGTAGAGGAGTCTGATGGAGGGTAGAGGAGTCTGATGGAGGGTAGAGGAGTCTGATGGGGTAGAGGAGTCTGATGGGGGGTAGAGGAGTCTGATGGAGGGTAGAGGAGTCTGATGGAGGTAGAGGAGTCTGATATGGGGGTAGAGGAGTCTGATGGGGGGGGTAGAGGAGTCTGATGGGGGGTAGAGGAGTCTGATGGGGGGTAGAGGAGTCTGATGGAGGGTAGAGGAGTCTGATGGAGGGTAGAGGAGTCTGATGGAGGGTAGAGGAGTCTGATGGAGGGTAGAGGAGTCTGATGGAGGGTAGAGGAGTCTGATGGGGGGTAGAGGAGTCTGATGGGGGGTAGAGGAGTCTGATGGAGGGTAGAGGAGTCTGATGGAGGGTAGAGGAGTCTGATGGGGGGTAGAGGAGTCTGATGGAGGGTAGAGGAGTCTGATGGGGGGTAGAGGAGTCTGATGGGGGGTAGAGGAGTCTGATGGAGGGTAGAGGAGTCTGATGGAGGGTAGAGGAGTCTGATGGGGGAAATGTCTTATGGAGGAGCCTCTGTCCCAGGGCTGTAAGAGCTGAGAGCAGGGTGGTCTGTCCATCAACAGCAGATTTGGGGTCCGGCCTGAAAGAAGCATCTCACCCGTATCACTTTCAAAGTCCTGAAACCCAAAGCTCTCTGCTTTCTCTCTCTGTTTCTCTTTCTCTCTCTCTCTCGCTCTGCCTGCCATGCGAGGCTCTCTCCTCCCCTCCAGCCCCTTGCCGTCCAGCCCCTTGCCGTCCAGCCTCTCGCCGTCCAGCCCCTCGCCGTCCAGCCTCTCGCCGTACAGCCCCTTGTCCCCCCCAGCCCTGGCTCTGGCCAAACCAATTGGTTTCTGTGACCAATCAGAATGGTTAGAATGTTTTTGCGTTCTAGATATTGTTGGGGAGAGGTACACATGATCCAGACTCATTGCGGAGAAGAAACTAACGTCTGTGAGCGTGGTGTAGAGTTTGGCCGGAGCAAGGAGTCTGGGTAACCAGGTAAACAAAGAGCAGTTTGTGAGCTAGAGAGCCAGCAGAGACGCACAGGGCCGTTAGCAGTGTTGGGGAAGCTACTCTGGGGTTAGGGGTTAGGGGTTAGAGGTTAGAGGTTAGGGTTAGAGGTTAGGGGTTAGGGGTTAGGGTTAGGGGTTAGGGTTGGGGTTAGGGTTAGAGGTTAGGGGTTAGCAGTGTTGGGGAAGCTACTCTGGGGTTAGAGGTTAGGGGTTAGCAGTGT
>NW_024058165.1:37500-65085 GCF_016432855.1 Salvelinus namaycush
AGTCTGTCCAGTCTCTCCAGTCTCTCCAGTCTGTCCAGTCTCTCCAGTCTGTCCAGTCTCTCTAGTCTGTCCAGTCTCTCTAGTCTGTCCAGTCTCTCTAGTCTGTCCAGTCTCTCCAGTCTGACCAGTCTCTCCAGTCTCTCCAGTCTCTCCCGTCTGTCAACCCACTCCAGTCTGTCAACCCGCTCCAGGTTGTCAACCCGCTCCAGTCTCTCTAGTCTGTCAACCCGCTCCAGTCTGTCAACCCGCTCCAGTCTCTCCAGTCTGTCAACCCGCTCCAGTCTGTCAACCCGCTCCAGTCTCTCCAGTCTGTCAACCCGCTCCAGTCTCTCCAGTCTGTCAACCCGCTCCAGTCTCTCCAGTCTGTCAACCCGCTCCAGTCTCTCCAGTCTGTCAACCCGCTCCAGTCTCTCTAGTCTGTCAACCCGCTCCAGTCTCTCCAGCCTGTCAACCCGCTCCAGTCTCTCCAGTCTCTCCAGTCTCTCCAGTCTGTCCAGTCTCTCCAGTATGTCAACCCGCTCCAGTCTCTCCAGTCTCTCCCGTCTCTCCAGTCTCTCCCGTCTGTCCAGTCTCTCCAGTCTGTCCAGTCTCTCCAGTCTGTCCAGTCTCTCTAGTCTGTCCAGTCTGTCCCATCTCTCCAGTCTCTCCAGTCTGTCCAGTCTGTCCAGTCTCTCCAGTCTGTCAACCCGCTCCAGTCTGTCTTAATTATCCGTTATTTAATTAACCTATTAGTATATAGTATACAGTCTGTCCAGTCTGTCCAGTCTGTCCAGTCTGTCCAGTCTGTCCAGTCTGTCCAGTCTCTCCAGTCTGTCCAGTCTCTCCAGTCTCTCCAGTCTGTCCAGTCTCTCCAGTCTGTCTTAATTATCCGTTATTTAATTAACCTATTAGTATATAGTATACAGTCTGTCCAGTCTGTCCAGTCTCTCCAGTCTCTCCAGTCTGTCCAGTCTCTCCAGTCTGTCTTAATTATCCGTTATTTAATTAACCTATTAGTATATAGTATACAGTCTCTCCAGTCTGTCCAGTCTCTCCAGTCTGTCCAGTCTCTCTAGTCTGTCCAGTCTCTCTAGTCTCTCTAGTCTGTCCAGTCTGTCCAGTCTTTCCAGTCTGTCTTAATTATCCGTTATTTAATTAACCTATTAGTATATAGTATACAGTCTCTCCAGTCTGTCCAGTCTCTCCAGTCTCTCCAGTCTCTCCAGTCTGACCAGTCTGACCAGTCTCTCCAGTCTCTCCCGTCTCTCCAGTCTGTCCCGTCTGTCCCGTCTCTCCAGTCTGTCCCGTCTGTCCCGTCTGTCCCGTCTGTCCCGTCTCTCCAGTCTGTCCAGTCTCTCCAGTCTGTCCAGTCTGTCTTAATTATCCGTCATTTAATTAACCTATTGGATAACCAGTGGTGGAAAACGTACATAATTGTCCTACTTGAGTAAAAGTCAAGAAACCTTAATAGGAAATGACTCAAGTAAAAATGCACCCGGTAAAATACTACTTGAGTAAAAGTCTAAAAGTACGTATTTGGTTATAAATATGATTCAGTATCAAATGTAATCGAAAAAGTATACTTAAGTATCAAAAGTATAAATCCTTTCAAATCCCTATTAAGCAAACCAGATGGCACCATTTATTTATTATTTATTGGTTTCTGAAGCAGCTGGAATGATTTAGTCACTTGTCAGCACAGTGGTAAAAAATAAGATACAAAACACCGTTATATACTGTAAACACGTACAACAGCTAACACCATTATATACTGTAAACATACAACAGCTAACACCATTATATACTGTAAACATACAACAGCTAATACCATTATATACTGTAAACACGTACAACAGCTAACACCATTATATACTGTAAACACGTACAACAGCTAACACCATTATATACTGTAACCACGTACAACAGCTAACACCATTATATACTGTAAACACGTACAACAGCTAACACCATTATATACTGTAAACACGTACAACAGCTAACACCATTATATACTGTAAACATACAACAGCTAATACCATTATATACTGTAAACACGTACAACAGCTAATACCATTATATACTGTAAACACGTACAACAGCTAACACCATTATATACTGTAACCACGTACAACAGCTAATACCATTATATACTGTAAACATACAACAGCTAACACCATTATATACTGTAAACATACAACAGCTAACACCATTATATACTGTAAACATACAACAGCTAATACCATTATATACTGTAAACACGTACAACAGCTAATACCATTATATACTGTAAACATACAACAGCTAACACCATTATATACTGTAAACACGTACAACAGCTAACACCATTATATACTGTAAACACGTACAACAGCTAACACCATTATATACTGTAAACACGTACAACAGCTAACACCATTATATACTGTAAACACGTACAACAGCTAACACCATTATATACTGTAAACACGTACAACAGCTAACACCATTATATACTGTAAACAGGTACAACAGCTAACACCATTATATACTGTAAACACGTACAACAGCTAACACCATTATATACTGTAAACACGTACAACAGCTAACACCATTATATACTGTAAACACGTACAACAGCTAACACCATTATATACTGTAACCACGTACAACAGCTAACACCATTATATACTGTAAACAGGTACAACAGCTAACACCATTATATACTGTAAACACGTACAACAGCTAACACCATTATATACTGTAAACACGTACAACAGCTAACACCATTATATACTGTAAACACGTACAACAGCTAACACCATTATATACTGTAAACACGTACAACAGCTAACACCATTATATACTGTAAACACGTACAACAGCTAACACCATTATATACTGTAACCACGTACAACAGCTAACACCATTATATACTGTAAACACGTACAACAGCTAACACCATTATATACTGTAAACACGTACAACAGCTAACACCATTATATACTGTAAACACGTACAACAGCTAACACCATTATATACTGTAAACACGTACAACAGCTAACACCATTATATACTGTAAACGTACAACAGCTAACACCATTATATACTGTAAACAGGTACAACAGCTAACACCATTATATACTGTAAACATACAACAGCTAACACCATTATATACTGTAAACACGTACAACAGCTAACACCATTATATACTGTAAACACGTACAACAGCTAACACCATTATATACTGTAACCACGTACAACAGCTAACACCATTATATACTGTAACCACGTACAACAGCTAACACCATTATATACTGTAAACACGTACAACAGCTAACACCATTATATACTGTAAACATACAACAGCTAACACCATTATATACTGTAAACATACAACAGCTAACACCATTATATACTGTAAACACATACAACAGCTAACACCATTATATACTGTAAACACGTACAACAGCTAACACCATTATATACTGTAAACAGGTACAACAGCTAACACCATTATATACTGTAAACAGGTACAACAGCTAACACCATTATATACTGTAAACACGTACAACAGCTAACACCATTATATACTGTAAACACGTACAACAGCTAACACCATTATATACTGTAAACACGTACAACAGCTAACACCATTATATACTGTAAACACGTACAACAGCTAACACCATTATATACTGTAAACACGTACAACAGCTAACACCATTATATACTGTAAACACGTACAACAGCTAACACCATTATATACTGTAAACACGTACAACAGCTAACACCATTATATACTGTAAACATACAACAGCTAACACCATTATATACTGTAAACACGTACAACAGCTAACACCATTATATACTGTAAACATACAACAGCTAACACCATTATATACTGTAAACATACAACAGCTAACACCATTATATACTGTAAACACGTACAACAGCTAACACCATTATATACTGTAAACACGTACAACAGCTAACACCATTATATACTGTAAACACGTACAACAGCTAACACCATTATATACTGTAAACACGTACAACAGCTAACACCATTATATACTGTAAACACGTACAACAGCTAACACCATTATATACTGTAAACATACAACAGCTAACACCATTATATACTGTAAACACGTACAACAGCTAACACCATTATATACTGTAACCACGTACAACAGCTAACACCATTATATACTGTAAACACGTACAACAGCTAACACCATTATATACTGTAAACACGTACAACAGCTAACACCATTATATACTGTAAACATACAACAGCTAACACCATTATATACTGTAAACACGTACAACAGCTAACACCATTATATACTGTAAACACGTACAACAGCTAACACCATTATATACTGTAAACACGTACAACAGCTAACACCATTATATACTGTAAACACGTACAACAGCTAACACCATTATATACTGTAAACACGTACAACAGCTAACACCATTATATACTGTAAACACGTACAACAGCTAACACCATTATATACTGTAAACACGTACAACAGCTAACACCATTATATACTGTAAACACGTACAACAGCTAACACCATTATATACTGTAAACATACAACAGCTAACACCATTATATACTGTAAACACATACAACAGCTAACACCATTATATACTGTAAACACGTACAACAGCTAACACCATTATATACTGTAAACATACAACAGCTAACACCATTATATACTGTAAACACGTACAACAGCTAACACCATTATATACTGTAAACACGTACAACAGCTAACACCATTATATACTGTAAACACGTACAACAGCTAACACCATTATATACTGTAAACACATACAACAGCTAACACCATTATATACTGTAAACATACAACAGCTAACACCATTATATACTGTAAACACATACAACAGCTAACACCATTATATACTGTAACCACATACAACAGCTAACACCATTATATACTGTAAACACATACAACAGCTAACACCATTATATACTGTAACCACGTACAACAGCTAACACCATTATATACTGTAAACATACAACAGCTAACACCATTATATACTGTAAACATACAACAGCTAACACCATTATATACTGTAACCACGTACAACAGCTAACACCATTATATACTGTAAACACGTACAACAGCTAACACCATTATATACTGTAAACACGTACAACAGCTAACACCATTATATACTGTAAACACGTACAACAGCTAACACCATTATATACTGTAAACACGTACAACAGCTAACACCATTATATACTGTACTGTAAACATACAACAGCTAACACCATTATATACTGTAAACACGTACAACAGCTAACACCATTATATACTGTAACCACGTACAACAGCTAACACCATTATATACTGTAAACACGTACAACAGCTAACACCATTATATACTGTAAACATACAACAGCTAACACCATTATATACTGTAAACACGTACAACAGCTAACACCATTATATACTGTAAACATACAACAGCTAACACCATTATATACTGTAAACACGTACAACAGCTAACACCATTATATACTGTAAACAGGTACAACAGCTAACACCATTATATACTGTAAACACGTACAACAGCTAACACCATTATATACTGTAAACACGTACAACAGCTAACACCATTATATACTGTAAACACGTACAACAGCTAACACCATTATATACTGTAAACACGTACAACAGCTAACACCATTATATACTGTAAACATACAACAGCTAACACCATTATATACTGTAAACACGTACAACAGCTAACACCATTATATACTGTAACCACGTACAACAGCTAACACCATTATATACTGTAACCACGTACAACAGCTAACACCATTATATACTGTAAACACGTACAACAGCTAACACCATTATATACTGTAAACATACAACAGCTAACACCATTATATACTGTAAACATACAACAGCTAACACCATTATATACTGTAAACACGTACAACAGCTAACACCATTATATACTGTAACCACGTACAACAGCTAACACCATTATATACTGTAAACACGTACAACAGCTAACACCATTATATACTGTAAACACGTACAACAGCTAACACCATTATATACTGTAAACATACAACAGCTAACACCATTATATACTGTAAACACGTACAACAGCTAACACCATTATATACTGTAAACACGTACAACAGCTAACACCATTATATACTGTAAACACGTACAACAGCTAACACCATTATATACTGTAAACACATACAACAGCTAACACCATTATATACTGTAAACACGTACAACAGCTAACACCATTATATACTGTAAACACGTACAACAGCTAACACCATTATATACTGTAAACACGTACAACAGCTAACACCATTATATACTGTAAACACGTACAACAGCTAACACCATTATATACTGTAAACATACAACAGCTAACACCATTATATACTGTAAACACGTACAACAGCTAACACCATTATATACTGTAAACACGTACAACAGCTAACACCATTATATACTGTAAACATACAACAGCTAACACCATTATATACTGTAAACACGTACAACAGCTAACACCATTATATACTGTAACCACGTACAACAGCTAACACCATTATATACTGTAAACACGTACAACAGCTAACACCATTATATACTGTAAACACGTACAACAGCTAACACCATTATATACTGTAACCACGTACAACAGCTAACACCATTATATACTGTAAACACGTACAACAGCTAACACCATTATATACTGTAAACACGTACAACAGCTAACACCATTATATACTGTAAACACGTACAACAGCTAACACCATTATATACTGTAACCACGTACAACAGCTAACACCATTATATACTGTAAACATACAACAGCTAACACCATTATATACTGTAAACACGTACAACAGCTAACACCGTTATATACTGTAAACACGTACAACAGCTAACACCATTATATACTGTAAACACATACAACAGCTAACACCATTATATACTGTAAACACGTACAACAGCTAACACCATTATATACTGTAAACACATACAACAGCTAACACCATTATATACTGTAAACACATACAACAGCTAACACCATTATATACTGTAAACACGTACAACAGCTAACACCATTATATACTGTAAACACATACAACAGCTAACACCATTATATACTGTAAACAGGTACAACAGCTAACACCATTATATACTGTAAACAGGTACAACAGCTAACACCATTATATACTGTAAACATACAACAGCTAACATCATTATATACTGTAAACATACAACAGCTAACACCATTATATACTGTAAACACGTACAACAGCTAACACCATTATATACTGTAAACACGTACAACAGCTAACACCATTATATACTGTAAACATACAACAGCTAACACCATTATATACTGTAAACACGTACAACAGCTAACACCATTATATACTGTAAACACGTACAACAGCTAACACCATTATATACTGTAAACACGTACAACAGCTAACACCATTATATACTGTAAACATACAACAGCTAACACCATTATATACTGTAAACAGGTACAACAGCTAACACCATTATATACTGTAAACAGGTACAACAGCTAACACCATTATATACTGTAAACATACAACAGCTAACACCATTATATACTGTAAACATACAACAGCTAACACCATTATATACTGTAAACACGTACAACAGCTAACACCATTATATACAACAGCTAGCGGTATTTAGACCACAATGCAGCACTAGGCATTCTATATTATTGTTACGTTCCCCAGTTTCTGTGTTGTAGCTTTTGTATTAGAGTGTGTGTGTTTCAGGAGATAGCTTCCTGAGTTCTCCCCAACCAGCTGATTGGTCGACTCAATGGCTAATTGATGATTGGAGAGCTGACCCCGCCCCCTCGTCAAGAAGCAGCTGACTCTAATTACTATTGCCACCTGAAGATAAATGCCAGTGTTCTGTTCAGAAGAGAGATCCTGAGAGAGATATATATCATTATAGGCTGAGATTGAATGTCGGATAGATCATTGCTGAGAGAGAGGTTTATGGCTGAGGGGTTATAGCATGTTGGTTGTGAGTATGCACTGTGTTAGTTGTTGTTGGTAGCAGCTTGGCTATGTTCTGTGTTTGTTGCTTGTTCAAAGCTTCTTTAGTGGCCTGAGTTAGTTTACTCAGTTTTGTTGTAAAGTGTTTGAAATTGTTAATAATTATTCTGTTTCATTTGTTCCCAGGGGGAAAGGGGAAGGCACTTAGGGAGTGCTCAGGCAAGAGGCCCGAGGGCATACATATACCCGTAGTATATTCACTGTCTAGGCACACTAGGTAAGACCTGGGCGGACCACCCCCTGTATTTTGGTTAGGGCACCAGGTGGTGCTAAGTTAGGTAAGTTAAGTGGGTAGGCAGGTTAGATAGGAGAGGGGGAGCTTTGATATTTACTTTCTTTCCTTTGGTTCCGTCCAGCCCCTTTTCCCCATATTACCGTGTAGGAAATAAATCCTAGTAACGGTAAATTCTGCCTTTGTCGTCCTTTCTCGCACCTACAGTCCATACCTCTTTCGCTTCACGGAGAGTTGAGTTGCAGCAGGGAGTTGCGTTCCCTCTTTTTAGAGGCGTGCGTAACATAATGGGGGCTCATCCGGGATTCCATTAAACCCACCGGACCCTGCTGCACTGAGCTCTCTGTGGTTAGTGATTGAGGTGTGATGGTAGGTTGTGAGTTTGGATGACTTGTTTAGTTTGTGTGTTCAGTAGATTGTTGTGTACAAGATGGCTGCCTCAGCCATCTCCAAGTTCATTGAAGCGCCCTCTATTGATTGTTTGTTGAGGTTTCGTAAAGTAGACCTTTTAGCTATAGCTGACCATTATGGATTTGTTATCCCTGAGAAAGTCCTAAAGGCTGAGCTTTTGGTGCTAGTCAGGGAGGGATTAGTAAGAGAAAGAATTCTCTCATTGCAAGGAGAGGAGATGGGTAGACCTTCCGATGCCAAGTCGGAGGACAGGGCGAAGGAAGGGGTTGCTCGTACCCCCTTTGCATTGCCTCGATTCGATCCTTTATCTTCTGCTTCAGGTCGTTCAGACGGGACCGCTAGGCTGAAGGTGAGGCTGGCCCGGTTAAAAATGGAGCAAAAAGATAAGGAGAGGCAGATGCATTTTGATCTTGAAATTAGAAAAATAGAAGCCGACAAGGAGGTGAGGATCCGACAACTGGAGCTAGATGCTGGCTCCAGTGCGACTCCACAAGCTGCTCATCATCAAGCCCACTTTGATGTAAGTAAAAATATTGCTTTAGTCCCTCCATTCCGAGAGTCGGAAGTTGATTCCTATTTCTCTGCGTTTGAGCGTGTGGCCGCTGCGCTGCATTGGCCACTTGAGGTTTGGCCTCTCCTGTTACAATGTAAATTGTCTGGGAAAGCCCAGGAAGTAGTAGCTGCTCTCTCACTGGAAGACAGTTTACACTACGAAACAGTTAAAACTACCGTGTTGCGGGCTTATGAGTTGGTGCCTGAAGCTTACAGACAGCGCTTCAGGAACCACAAGAAACCCTCTCACCGTACTTTTGTTGAGTTTGCTAGGGACAAAGAGTCTCTGTTTAATCGATGGTGTTCAGCCAGCAAAGCTAACACCTTTTCTGATATTCGGGAGTTGATGCTGTTGGAGGATTTTAAAAGCAACCTCCCAGATAGAATTGTAGTTCATTTAAATGAACAGAAAGTGGTGACATTGGCCCAGGCAGCAGTGTTGGCAGATGAGTACGCTTTGACACACAAGACTGTCTTTGGTGCGCCTCGTTTTGAAGGTAGACTGATTACGTCATCAGTGCCTCATTCAGGTCGCTTTTCCTCTGACAAGCCTTTTCATGAAATCCGTGAATGTTTTTACTGTCACCAAAAGGGTCACGTGATTGCGGACTGCCCAGTTTTGAAAAATAAACCGAAACAGTCCCAGTCACCGTCCCCAAAAAGGAAAAGTTTGGGTTTAGTCAAGTCTTTGGCTCGTCCGTTGGTCCGAGGTATTGATTCAGCATTTGAGAAACCGGATCCTGTTTATGCTCCGTTTATCTCTACCGGTTGTGTTTCCTTAACTGGAGAACAAGCTGATCAAAAGCCCATTAAAATCTTACGAGACACTGGGGCGGCACAGTCAGTAATCATTACTGATGCTTTACCCTGGTCTCCTGAAACATATTGTGGCTCACATGTTATATTACAGGGCATAGAGACAAAAACACTACCTGTACCATTACACTGGGTCCACTTAGTGTCAGACTTGGTATCAGGACGTTTCCGTGTTGGTGTAGTGTCTACACTGCCAGTAAAAGGAGTCACATTGCTACTAGGGAATGATATTGCTGGTGGTAACGTTACTCCTGTGTTAGAGGTAGTAGACAACCCAGAAATCAGAATTGCAGATGAGAAATTGGTTCAAGCATTTCCCCATGTTTTTCCAGCTTGTGTGTTAACGAGGGCACAATCTCGCAAGCTTGGCGACGTGGTGGATTTGGCTAGTTCCATTTTTGAGAATGTTGAAGTAGAAGACAATGCATCGAGTATTCCTTCTGCAAGTCCGACAGTTTTTACAGGAGTAAAAACTAAGGCAGGGGACTGCGAAATCGCGCCCCAATTACATGACATTCTTTTGTCTGTCACCCCTGAGAAGGTGATTGAATGTCAAAAAGGAGACACCAGTCTTCGCAAGAGTTTTGCTTCGGTAATTTCCATTGAGGAAGCTAAAACTAGAGAGACTGCCTACTTTATGGAAGCAGGAGTTTTGATGCGTAAATGGGCAGCTCATGACACCGTTAATGACTGGAGTGAAGTGTGTCAAGTGGTTGTTCCTACACCGTTCCGACAGCAGGTGCTGTCACTCGCCCATGACCAGGCGTGGTCTGGACATTTGGGGATCACAAAGACTTATAACCGGGTCCTTCGTCATTTTTTCTGGCCAGGTTTGAAGTCTGATGTGGTCCAATTTTGTAAAACATGTCACGTATGTCAACTCACTGGGAAAGCGAATCAAACAGTTCCTCGAGCACCGCTCTGCCCGATTCCTGTGGTGGGGGAACCGTTTGAAAGAGTGATAGTTGATTGTGTAGGTCCATTGCCGAAAACCAGGTCAGGTAACAAGTTCTTACTAGATATAATGTACAGATAGCCTATGTGAAGGGCTCGGCGAATGTGGTTGCTGACGCTCTATCACGGGTTTACTAATTGGGGAAGCGTTGGTTTTTGTTATTACAAACTGTATGTTTGCAAATTTTGTGGTGGGCGTGTTACGTTCCCCAGTTTCTGTGTTGTAGCTTTTGTATTAGAGTGTGTGTGTTTCAGGAGATAGCTTCCTGAGTTCTCCCCAACCAGCTGATTGGTCGACTCAATGGCTAATTGATGATTGGAGAGCTGACCCCGCTCCCTCGTCAAGAAGCAGCTGACTCTAATTACTATTGCCACCTGAAGATAAATGCCAGTGTTCTGTTCAGAAGAGAGATCCTGAGAGAGATAGAGAGAGATATATATCATTATAGGCTGAGATTGAATGTTGGATAGATCATTGCTGAGAGAGAGGTTTATGGCTGAGGGGTTATAGCATGTTGGTTGTGAGTATGCACTGTGTTAGTTGTTGTTGGTAGCAGCTTGGCTATGTTCTGTGTTTGTTGCTTGTTCAAAGCTTCTTTAGTGGCCTGAGTTAGTTTACTCAGTTTTGTTGTAAAGTGTTTGAAATTGTTAATAATTATTCTGTTTCATTTGTTCCCAGGGGGGAAGGGGAAGGCATTTAGGGAGTGCTCAGGCAAGAGGCCCGAGGGCATACATATACCCGTAGTATATTCACTGTCTAGGCACACTAGGTAAGACCTGGGCGGACCACCCCCTGTATTTTGGTTAGGGCACCAGGTGGTGCTAAGTTAGGTAAGTTAAGTGGGTAGGCAGGTTAGATAGGAGAGGGGGAGCTTTGATATTTACTTTCTTTCCTTTGGTTCCGTCCAGCCCCTTTTCCCCATATTACCGTGTAGGAAATAAATCCTAGTAACGGTAAATTCTGCCTTTGTCGTCCTTTCTCGCACCTACAGTCCATACCTCTTTCGCTTCACGGAGAGTTGAGTTGCAGCAGGGAGTTGCGTTTCCTCTTTTTAGAGGCGTGCGTAACAATTATAGCATCAGTCTAACTGATTATGAACATTGTGTTGGTTGAATGTTCCAGGCAGGTTCCAGAATGTTCCTCAGCTGGTCAACATCTTCTTGTGTTGGGTAATGGGAGCTGGTTTAGCAAGCTTTGGCGCTGTGGCGATGGCGGCAGGGATGTTGGGTTTGGGGGGGCTGTGACTCTGGCTGCTTGTCTGGTCCTTTCTGCACTCCACAGACAGGTGGACAAGCCTCTTGTACACTTTACTCACCACCCACTACTTCAATCTCTGGCAGAAGATGTGTTTGTACTGCAAGTCACCTGGAAAAAAGGGTACAGTAGACTGGCATGTGATTTCTTACACTCAGAGTCAATGGCGCATTGTGATGGGCTGTTAGCAAAGATGTGAACAGTTTGATGGAGGGCTTGACTTGTTGACAGTCCAGTCGTGTATTGTTGTGTATGAGCACCTACAGTTGTGCTGTTGAGTAGACATGCACTGCCAACAATGGAGTGAATAGACCAGATAGACAGCCCCTCTCCCCCATGCTAAAGAACTGACTGCAAGAGTGTGAAAAGTTTCAGGAACACTTGTCTTGTAGACAGTTTAGTGTATTGGGCATACTAACCTACACACCCACCCCCAACAGACACCAGTCAGCCACCCACACCATGCCCTCGTCACCATGCCCTCGTCACCATGCCCTCGTCACCATGCCCTCGTTACTAATTTAGACTTCAAGCTTTGCATGAACAATCAAATAAGCCTCCATAATACAATAACTACTGTAGCCTACTTGTAAGCACACCAACTTTGACAACTAGACATGTTTACTGTATGCTCCAGTGTGTTTATTTACTCATCTTGGAAAGAGTTTTAGATTTAGAAGGTGACTTCCACTTGGAAAGTATTCAGACCCTTGGACTTTTTCCACATTTTGTTATGTTACAGCCTTATTCTAAAATGGATTGAATTACATTTTTTCCTCATTAATCTACACACAATATCCCATAATGACAAAGTGAAAACAAGTTTTAAGAATTTTTGCTAATTTAATAAAACTTAAAAACAGAAATACCTTATTTACATAAGTATTCAGACGTCTGCAGCATTGAAGGTCCCCAAGAACACAGTGGCCTCAATCATTCTTAAATGGAAGAAGTTTGGAACCACCAAGACTTCCTAGAGCTGGCAGCCCGGCCAAATTGAGCAATCGGGGGGGAAGGACCTTGGTCAGGGAGGTGACCAAGAACCCGATGGTCACTCTGACAGAGCTCCAGATTTCCTCTGTGGAGATGGGAGAACCTTCCAGAAGGACAACCATCTCTGCAGCACTCCACCAATCAGGCCTTTATTGTAGATTGGCCAGACGGAAGCCTCTCCTCAGTAAAAGGTACACGACAGCCCGCTTAGTTTGCCAAAAGGCACCTAAAGGACTCTCAGACTATGAGAAACAAGATTATCTGTTCTGATTAAACCAAAATTGAACTCTTCGGCCTGAATGTCAAGCGTCGGGTCTGGAGGAAACCTGGCACCATCTCTAAGGTGATGCATGGTGGTGGCAGCATCATGCTGTGGGGATGTTTTTCAGCGGCAGGGACTGGGAGACTAGTCAGGATTGAGGGTAAGATGAAGGTGGAAAAGTACAGAGAGATCCCTGATGAAAACCTGCTCCAGAGCACTCGGGACCTCAGACTGGGGGTGAAGGTTCACCTTCCAACAGGACAATGACCCTAAGCACACAGCCAAGACAACGCAAGAGTGGCTTTGGGACAAGTCTCTGAATGTCCTGGAGTGGCGCAGCCAGAGCCTGGATTTAAACCCGATGGAACATCTCTGGAGAGACCTGAAAATAGCTGTGCAGCGATGCTCCCTTTCCAACCTGACAGAGCTTGAGAGGATCTGAGGAGAAGAATGGGAGAAACTCCCCAAATAAAAGCTTGTAGCGTCATACCCAAGAAGACTCGAGGCTGTAGTCGCTGCCAAAATGGTTTCAACAATGTACTGAGTAAATGGTCTGAATACTTATGGCAATATTTCTGTTTTTTATTTCAGATTTTTTTATTGTGTGTAAATTGATGAGGGAAAACTATTTAATACATTTTAGAATAAGGTTGTAAAGTAAATAACAGTCAAAGGGTCTGAATACTTTACGAATGCACTGTATAGTCACATTAGCCTCTGTGGTAGGTAGTTAGCTAGTTTGTTAGCTAGCTATCTAACGGTTAGCTAATGTAACCTAACAAAGCTAATGTTAGCTTGCAAAGTTACAAATCACATTGCCAGATAGCAGCTTGATAATTTCATTGATATGGAATGTCAAGCCAGCTTATTATGAAAGCTAGCTAGATTTTGGTTTAGATATTTAAATGTAGTTTTCTAGCTAGCTAGTTAGCTAGGTAACATTTGCTACCCTTAACTCAGCTTGTCCTCTTTTCTGCTGATCGAATGCCTTCCTCTTTGAAGTGAAGGGGAAAATCAATGGAACAGCATCACTTTTCAACTTTCGACGACATGGTAACTCCATCAGTTGAGACTTCAATTCCGTTTTGAAATCCTCTGTCTGAAAGTACTGGCTACAAACACAGACATTTTGATATTTTTACACTTCGATGGGGTGGTCCTCCATGTCGTGAAATCGCAATGAATTCTGAATATTGTAGTTTGCTTACAACCAGGAAATGTAGCTGGCCCGTTTCTACCGGTGAGATGCAGATTTAATTTCCTATATAAACTATTTTTAATTACTATTGAAAACTGAGACATTTACTACTGTTTGTCTATTCAAAATCACTATTGACTACCGTGTCACTACTAGACTAGTGAACATGTTATTTCCTCAAGTTTCTAACTGTAGTTATATAATCAAACAAGAAATAATAAGCTTATACAAGGTTAATTGCATGTTTTATTTTATTGTTATTATATATTCAATTACATATGTATACCTCTTTGTTAAACCCGTTGCCATAATATGGATTTGGTCTTTTACCAAATAGGGCTATCTTCTGTATACCACCCCTACCTTGTCACAACACAACTGTTTGGCTAAAACGCATTAAGAAGGAAAGAAAATCCACAAATTTACTTTTAACAAGACACACCTGTTAATTGAAATGCATTCCAGGTGACTAACTCATGAAGCTGGTTGAGAGAATGCCAAGAATGTGCAAAGCTGTCATCAAGGCAAAGGGTGGCTACTTTGAAGAATCTAAAATTATATTTTGATTTGTTTAGCACTTTTTTGGTTACTACATGATTCCGTATGTGTTATTTCATAGTTTTGATGTCTTCACTATTATTCTACGTAGAAAATTCTATGTAGAAAATAGTAAAAATAAAGAAAAACCCTGGAATGAGTTAGTGTTTCCAAACTTTTGACTGGTACTGTGTGTATATATATATATATATATATGTTTTTACACATATTTAACCCCTTTTTGGGGTAGGCACATAACTATCTTCAGACTTCCGTTCGTTTTTTAAAACTGGTACCGGTTACCTTCAGACAAGTCCTGTGGGGAGCGTAGAGCAAAACAGAAACCACCATCGTGTTCATGAGATTCTAATCTTTCCATAGAATGGTCAATAGTTTGTCAAACCATTCGGACACGACAGACGTTTTGTGAGAAGACAGATTTTCGGGATGTGTCCTGGTCTGTCAAACACCGCTCTGTCTCTGTCACCTTTCACCTCAGATGGGATGTCTCCTGGTCTGACCAACACTGCTCTATCTCTGTCACCTTTCACCTCAGATGGGATGTCTCCTGGTCTGATAAACACCGCTCTATCTCTGTCACCTTTCACCTCAGATGGGATGTCTCCTGGTCTGATAAACACCGCTCTATCTCTGTCACCTTTCACCTCAGATGGGATGTCTCCTGGTCTGATAAACACTGCTCTATCTCTGTCACCTTTCACCTCAGATGGGATGTCTCCTGGTCTGATAAACACCTCTCTAGTTCTGTCACCTTTCACCTCAGATGGGATGTCTCCTGGTCTGATAAACACCACTCTAACCCTGTCACCTTTCACCCCAGGTGCGGAAGTGCGAGAAACCCCCCCAGATATCTCTAGGTTAAACTGACAGATGTGGATCTGTTTATTATCTTAGATTGACGCACCGCTGCATCAATCTACTCTACGGGGCTCGACTCTACGGGGCTCGACTCTACGGGGCTCGACTCTACGGGGCTCTATCTAACCGAAACAGGTCTACAATAGATAAAAATGCACAATATGTTACAACTACCCCGGTCTCCCCTTACTAATAGTGAGCGAGCAACTTCCAAACTATTTCCCCCACTCTTCTCTACCAAGGAAATTCTAACAAGACAAAGTTTGATGATATTGAATGTAAGTAAAGGACAGTAAAGTAGGAAAGCCATGTTTCAATAGGAAATGAATGTGTCATGAAAGGAGTGTGAAAGGAGTGTGGATATTTGACCTGGTGAAGCGGTTTTATGCACTGACTGAATGGGAGATGTTAATGTGTACAGTATATGACAATAAAAAATGTTTTTTTTTACTCCACCGGTCTCTGGAAGATATTAGGAGTCCTCATTGTCCGACACTGAGACACTCAATATGTGGTCTGGAGACCGGACTGGATTACCAGAACAGTGTTTAAAAGGACCAGCTGTGATGGAACACTGGCAGATTCTAGAACACTGGCAGATTCTAGAACACTGGCAGATTCTAGAACACTGGCAGTTCTGAGAAGACTGATTTGACAGTAGCAGACTTTTCTAAACCACAAACTGTCCACTATCCAGGGTAGTAGCAGGCTACTGTGTGAAGTCTAACAAACACAGAACAGACATGGAACAGGAACCTTCTATCTCCATGGGAACAGAGCCTCAAGGCCTTCTGGGTTCTAACTCTCTCTGATACATCCTGGTCCCCCGCAGCGCTGGAGTTTCCTCTCATAGATTTACAGCCTCTCAACAGGCAACTAACGGCCAGTGTTTGAGTGTTGAGAGCTACATGTAACCCTAACTATATTTTGCAGTAGCTCAGCCTGGTCTCAGAGAAAAATGTATTATATTTGACTAAAATCCATGCCACTCCATTTAGTATGATATGTTACTTTAAGTTAGGTTACATTACATTGGCCTAACCCTAACCCTTTTGGTATGGCAGGAAGGCAAAAACAAAAGGAGAGTGGTTGGCTGGATGGATGGGAATATAATGCAAATGTCTAGCAACCCAAAGGCTAACCCCAACCCTAACCCCAACCCAAAGGCTAACCCTAACCCCAACCCTAACCCCAACCCAAAGGCTAACCCTAACCCCAACCCAAAGGCTAACCCCAACCCCAACCCTAACCCCAACCCTAACCCTAACCCCAACCCAAAGGCTAACCCTAACCCTAACCCTAACCCCAACCCAAAGGCTAACCCTAACCCCAACCCTAACCCCAACCCAAAGGCTAACCCTAACCCCAACCCAAAGGCTAACCCTAACCCTAACCCCAACCCAAAGGCTAACCCAACCCTAACCCTAACCCCAACCCTAACCCCAACCCAAAGGCTAACCCTAACCCCAACCCAAAGGCTAACCCTAACCCTAACCCCAACCCAAAGGCTAACCCTAACCCTAACCCCAACCCAAAGGCTAACCCTAACCCCAACCCTAACCCTAACCCCAACCCAAAGGCTAACCCTAACCCCAACCCAAAGGCTAACCCCAACCCTAACCCTAACCCTAACCCCAACCCAAAGGCTAACCCTAACCCCAACCCAAAGGCTAACCCTAACCCTAACCCCAACCCAAAGGCTAACCCTAACCCCAACCCAAAGGCTAACCCTAACCCCAACCCAAAGGCTAACCCTAACCCCAACCCAAAGGCTAACCCTAACCCCAACCCAAAGGCTAACCCTAACCCCAACCCAAAGGCTAACCCTAACCCCAACCCTAACCCTAACCCCAACCCAAAGGCTAACCCTAACCCCAACCCAAAGGCTAACCCCAACCCTAACCCTAACCCCAACCCAAAGGCTAACCCTAACCCTAACCCCAACCCAAAGGCTAACCCTAACCCCAACCCAAAGGCTAACCCTAACCCCAACCCAAAGGCTAACCCTAACCCCAACCCAAAGGCTAACCCTAACCCCAACCCAAAGGTTGCGAGTTTGAATCTCATCACAGACAACTTGATCATTTTTGCTAATTAGCAACTGCTTGCTACTTTTTATCTACTTTGCAAGTACTTAGCATGCTAGCTAACCCTTCCCCTAACCCTTTAACTAACCCTAACCCCAACCCTAACCCTATATCTAACTCCTAACCCTTTAACTAACCCTAACCCTAACCCTAAGGTTAAGGTTAGAGTTAGGAGTTAGATAAAGGGTTAGGGTTAGGAGTTAGGTTAAAAGGTTAACCTTTTAATAAGGGGAGGTTAATTTAGGTTAATTTCCTTGCAGGTTAGGGCTTTGTGATGGAAGGTCTGGGCATCGCTTTTGCCTCGACACAATCCTGTCTCGGATCTCTATACGGACAAATCCGTCGACCTCATGGCTTGGTTATTGCTCTGACATACACTGTCAACTGTGGGACCTAATATAGACAGGAGTGTGCCTTTCCAGATCATGTCCAATCAATTGAATTTACCACAGGTGGACTCCAATCAAGTTGTAGAAACATCTCAAGGATGATCAATGGAAACAGGATGCAATTGAGTTCAATTTCGAGTCTCATAGTAAAGGGTCTGAATACTTATGTAAATATCAAATCAAATCAAATGTATTTATAAAGCCCTTCTTACATCAGCTGATATCTCAAAGTGCTGTACAGAAACCCAGCCTAAATTCCCAAACAGCAAGCAATGCAGGTGTAGAAGCACGGTGGCTAGGAAAAACTCCCTAGAAAGGCCAAAACCTAGGAAGAAACCTAGTGAGGAACCAGGCTATGAGGGGTGGCCAGTCCTCTTCTGGCTGTGCCGGGTGGAGATTATAACAGAACATGGCCAAGATGTTCAAATGTTCATAAATGACCAGCATGGTCAAATAATAATAATCACAGTGGTTGTCGAGGGTGCAGCAAGTCAGCACCTCAGGAGTAAATGTCAGTTGGCTTTTCATAGCCGATCATTAAGAGTATCTCTACCGCTCCTGCTGTCTCCAGAGAGTTGAAAACAGCAGGTCTGGGACAGGTAGCACGTCCGGTGAACAGGTCAGGGTTCCATAGCCGCAGGCAGAACAGTTGAAACTGGAGCAGCAGCACAGCCAGGTGGACTGGGGACAGCAAGGAGTCATCATGCTAGGTAGTCCTGAGGCATGGTCCTAGGGCTCAGGTCCTCCGAGAGAAAGAGAGAAAGAGAGAATTAGAGAGAGCATACTTAAATTCACACAGGACACCGGATAAGACAGGAGAAGTACTCCAGATATAACAGACAGACCCTAGCCCCCCGACACATAAACTACTGCAGCATAAATACTGGAGGCTGAGACAGGAGGGGTCAGGAGACACTGTGGCCCCATCCGATGATACCCCCAGACAGGGCCAAACAGGCAGGATATAACCCCACCCACTTTGCCAAAGCACAGCCCCCACACCACTAAAGGGATATCTTCAACCACCAACTTACCATCCTGAAACAAGGCCGAGTATAGCCCACAAAGATCTCCGCCATGGCACAACCCAAGGGGGGGCGCCAACCCAGACAGGAAGATCACGTCAGTGACTCAACCCACTCAAGTGACGCACCCCTCCTAGGGACGGCATGGAAGAGCACCAGTAAGCCAGTGACTCAGCCCCTGTAATAGGGTTAGAGGCAGAGAATCCCAGTGGAGAGAGGGGAACCAGCCAGGCAGAGACAGCAAGGGCATTTCGTTGCTCCAGAGCCTTTCCGTTCACCTTCACACTCCTGGGCCAGACTACACTCAATCATAGGACCTACTGAAGAGATGAGTCTTCAGTAAAGAGTTAAAGGTTGAGACCGAGTCTGCGTCTCTCACATGGGTAGGCTGACCATTCCATAATAATGGAGCTCTACAGGAGAAAGCCCTGCCTCCAGATGTTTGCTTAGAAATTCTAGGGACTGTAAGGAGGCCTGCATCTTGTGACCGTAGCGTACGTGTAGGTATGTACGGCAGGACCAAATCAGAAAGATAGGTAGGAGCAAGCCCATGTAATGCTTTGTAGGTTAGCAGTAAAACCTTGAAATCAGCCCTAGCCTTAACAGGAAGCCAGTGTAGGGAGGCTAGCACTGGAGTAATATGATCAAATTTTTTGGTTCTAGTCAGGATTCTAGGAAGGATTTCAGGAAGGCAGTGAGTTGCTGAGCAACAGCTTTTTCTAAAAATTGAGGAAAGATAGATTCGATATAGGCCGATTAGTTTTTTATATTTTCCGGGTCAAGGTTTGGCTTTTTCAAGAGAGGCTTTATTACTGCCACTTTTAGTGAGTTTGGTGCACATCCGGTGGATAGGGAGCCGTTTATTATGTTCAACATAGGAGGGCCGAGCACAGGAAGCAGCTCTTTCAGTAGTTTAGTTGGAATAGGGTCCAGTATGCAGCTTGAAGGTTTAGAGGCCATGATTATTTTCATCATTGTGTCAAGAGAGATAGTACTAAAACACTTGAGTGTCTCTCTTGATCCTAGGTCTTGGCAGAGCTGTGCAGACTCAGGACAGCTGAGCTTTGGAGGAATACACAGATTTAAAGAGGAAATATGGTATTTCTGTAATACAGCAAAAATGTCAAAAACCTGTTTTCACTTTGTCATTATGGGGTGACCCCCCCCTTTGTTTTTACACTGCTGCTACTCGCTGTTTATTATTAATGCATAGTCACTTCACCCTGTTACGCACGCCTCTATAAAGAGGGAACACCCTGCTACAACTCAACTCCCCGTGAAGCGAAAGAGGTATGGACTGTAGGTGCGAGTGTGACAAAAAGGCAGAATGTGGTACCATTTACAAGGACTTTATTCCTTTACACGGTAATATGGGGAAAAGGGGCTGGACGGAACCAAAGCAAAGAAAGTAAATGTCAAAGCCCCCTCTCCTATCTAACCTGCCTACCCACTACTTACCTAATTTAGCACCACCTGGTGCGCTAACCAAAATACAGGGGGTGGTCCGCCCAGGTCTTACCTAGTGTGCCTAGACAGTGAATATACTACGGGT
This sequence comes from Salvelinus namaycush, assembly GCF_016432855.1. Lineage (NCBI taxonomy): Eukaryota > Metazoa > Chordata > Actinopteri > Salmoniformes > Salmonidae > Salvelinus > Salvelinus namaycush. The sequence goes on from NW_024058165.1 coordinate 58,741, forward strand.
ATATGTATGCCCACGGGCCTCTTGCCTAAGCACTCCCTAGGTGCCTTCCCCTTCTCCCCTGGGAACAAATGAAACAGAATATCAAACAATATCTCAAACAAACAAAGGACATCAAATAAGCTCTATCTGAGCAACAATCTCACACAGAACATACCAACTGATCCCAGCAACAACTAACACAGTACATACAAACGACCAACATGCTATAACCCTCAGCCATCAACCTCCTCTCTCAGCAATGATCTATATCACATTCAATATCTCCAGCAATGATCTAAGCCTGCCTATGATCTCTCTCTCCTGAACAACAGAACACTGGCTTTTATATAGCTTCAGACGGAATGGGTAATTAGAAACAGTTGTATCTTGACGAGGGGGCGGGGTCAGCTCTCCAGTCATCAATTGGGGCAGACCAATCAGCTGCTTGGGGAGAATTTCAGGAAGCCATCTCCTGAAGCACACACTCAAATACAAACTACAACAAAGAAACTGGGGAACGTAACAACCCCAACCTACATGTACAAATTACCTCAACTAACCTGTACCCCCGCACATTGACTCTGTACCGGTACCAGCTGTATATAGCCTCATTACTAACCTGTACCCCTGCACATTGAATCGGTACCGGTACCAGCTGTATATAGCCTCATTACTAACCTGTACCCCCGCACATTGACTCGGTACCGGTACCAGCTGTATATAGCCTAATTACTAACCTGTACCCCTGCACATTGACTCGGTACCGGTACCAGCTGTATATAGCCTCATTACTAACCTGTACCCCTGCACATTGACTCGGTACCGGTACCAGCTGTATATAGCCTCATTACTAACCTGTACCCCTGCACATTGACTCGGTACCGGTACCAGCTGTATATAGCCTCATTACTAACCTGTACCCCTGCACATTGACTCTGTACCGGTACCAGCTGTATATAGCCTCATTACTAACCTGTACCCCCGCACATTGACTCAGTACCGGTACCAGCTGTATATAGCCTCATTACTAACCTGTACCCCTGCACACTGACTCAGTACCGGTACCAGCTGTATATAGCCTCATTACTAACCTGTACCCCTGCACACTGACTCGGTACCGGTACCAGCTGTATATAGCCTCATTACTAACCTGTACCCCTGCACACTGACTCTGTACCGGTACCAGCTGTATATAGCCTCATTACTAACCTGTACCCCCGCACATTGACTCGGTACCGGTACCAGCTGTATATAGCCTCAAAACTAACCTGTACCCCCGCACATTGACTCGGTACCGGTACCAGCTGTATATAGCCTCATTACTAACCTGTACCCCCGCACATTGACTCTGTACCGGTACCAGCTGTATATAGCCTCATTACTAACCTGTACCCCCGCACACTGACTCGGTACCGGTACCAGCTGTATATAGCCTCATTACTAACCTGTACCCCCGCACATTGACTCGGTACCGGTACCAGCTGTATATAGCCTCATTACTAACCTGTACCCCCGCACATTGACTCGGTACCGGTACCAGCTGTATATAGCCTCATTACTAACCTGTACCCCCGCACATTGACTCGGTACCGGTACCAGCTGTATATAGCCTCATTACTAACCTGTACCCCTGCACACTGACTCGGTACCGGTACCAGCTGTATATAGCCTCATTACTAACCTGTACCCCTGCACATTGACTCGGTACCGGTACCAGCTGTATATAGCCTCATTACTAACCTGTACCCCTGCACATTGACTCTGTACCGGTACCCCCTGTATATAGCCTAATTACTAACCTGTACCCCTGCACATTGACTCGGTACCGGTACCAGCTGTATATAGCCTCATTACTAACCTGTACCCCTGCACATTGACTCGGTACCGGTACCAGCTGTATATAGCCTCATTACTAACCTGTACACCTGCACATTGACTCAGTACCGGTACCAGCTGTATATAGCCTCAAAACTAACCTGTACCCCCGCACATTGACTCGGTACCGGTACCAGCTGTATATAGCCTCATTACTAACCTGTACGCCCGCACATTGACTCTGTACCGGTACCAGCTGTATATAGCCTCATTACTAACCTGTACCCCCGCACATTGACTCGGTACCGGTACCAGCTGTATATAGCCTCATTACTAACCTGTACCCCTGCACATTGACTCGGTACTGGTACCAGCTGTATATAGCCTCATTACTAACCTGTACCCCCGCACATTGACTCTGTACCGGTACCAGCTGTATATAGCCTCATTACTAACCTGTACCCCCGCACACTGACTCGGTACCGGTACCAGCTGTATATAGCCTCATTACTAACCTGTACCCCCTCACATTGACTCGGTACCGGTACCAGCTGTATATAGCCTCATTACTAACCTGTACCCCTGCACATTGACTCGGTACCGGTACCAGCTGTATATAGCCTCATTACTAACCTGTACCCCAGCACATTGACTCGGTACCGGTACCAGCTGTATATAGCCTCATTACTAACCTGTACCCCTGCACACTTGACTCTGTACCGGTACCAGCTATATATAGCCTCATTACTAACCTGTACCCCCGCACATTGACTCGGTACCGGTACCAGCTGTATATAGCCTCATTACTAACCTGTACCCCCGCACATTGACTCGGTACCGGTACCAGCTGTATATAGCCTCATTACTAACCTGTACCCCCTGCACATTGACTCGGTACCGGTACCAGCTGTATATAGCCTCATTACTAACCTGTACCCCCGCACATTGACTCGGTACCGGTACCAGCTGTATATAGCCTCATTACTAACCTGTACCCCCGCACATTGACTCGGTACCGGTACCAGCTGTATATAGCCTCATTACTAACCTGTACCCCCGCACATTGACTCGGTACCGGTACCAGCTGTATATAGCCTCATTACTAACCTGTACCCCCGCACATTGACTCGGTACCGGTACCAGCTGTATATAGCCTCATTACTAACCTGTACCCCCGCACATTGACTCGGTACCGGTACCAGCTGTATATAGCCTCATTACTAACCTGTACCCCGCACATTGACTCGGTACCGGTACCAGCTGTATATAGCCTCATTACTAACCTGTACCCCCTGCACATTGACTCGGTACCGGTACCAGCTGTATATAGCCTCATTACTAACCTGTACCCCTGCACATTGACTCTGTACCGGTACCCCCTGTATATAGCCTAATTACTAACCTGTACCCCTGCACATTGACTCGGTACCGGTACCAGCTGTATATAGCCTCATTACTAACCTGTACCCCTGCACATTGACTCGGTACCGGTACCAGCTGTATATAGCCTCATTACTAACCTGTACACCTGCACATTGACTCGGTACCGGTACCAGCTGTATATAGCCTCAAAACTAACCTGTACCCCCGCACATTGACTCGGTACCGGTACCAGCTGTATATAGCCTCATTACTAACCTGTACGCCCGCACATTGACTCTGTACCGGTACCAGCTGTATATAGCCTCATTACTAACCTGTACCCCCGCACACTGACTCGGTACCGGTACCAGCTGTATATAGCCTCATTACTAACCTGTACCCCCGCACATTGACTCGGTACCGGTACCAGCTGTATATAGCCTCATTACTAACCTGTACCCCTGCACATTGACTCGGTACCGGTACCAGCTGTATATAGCCTCATTACTAACCTGTACCCCCGCACATTGACTCTGTACCGGTACCAGCTGTATATAGCCTCATTACTAACCTGTACCCCCGCACATTGACTCGGTACCGGTACCAGCTGTATATAGCCTCATTACTAACCTGTACCCCCTCACATTGACTCGGTACCGGTACCAGCTGTATATAGCCTCATTACTAACCTGTACCCCTGCACATTGACTCGGTACCGGTACCAGCTGTATATAGCCTCATTACTAACCTGTACCCCAGCACATTGACTCGGTACCGGTACCAGCTGTATATAGCCTCATTACTAACCTGTACCCCCGCACATTGACTCGGTACCGGTACCAGCTGTATATAGCCTCATTACTAACCTGTACCCCCGCACATTGACTCGGTACCGGTACCAGCTGTATATAGCCTCATTACTAACCTCGTACCCCCGCACATTGACTCGGTACCGGTACCAGCTGTATATAGCCTCATTACTAACCTGTACCCCCGCACATTGACTCGGTACCGGTACCAGCTGTATATAGCCTCATTACTAACCTGTACCCCCGCACATTGACTCGGTACCGGTACCAGCTGTATATAGCCTCATTACTAACCTGTACCCCCGCACATTGACTCGGTACCGGTACCAGCTGTATATAGCCTCATTACTAACCTGTACCCCCGCACATTGACTCGGTACCGGTACCAGCTGTATATAGCCTCATTACTAACCTGTACCCCCGCACATTGACTCGGTACCGGTACCAGCTGTATATAGCCTCATTACTAACCTGTACCCCCGCACATTGACTCGGTACCGGTACCAGCTGTATATAGCCTCATTACTAACCTGTACCCCCGCACACTGACTCGGTACCGGTACCAGCTGTATATAGCCTCATTACTAACCTGTACCCCCGCACATTGACTCGGTACAGGTACCAGCTGTATATAGCCTCATTACTAACCTGTACCCCCGCACATTGACTCGGTACCGGTACCAGCTGTATATAGCCTCATTACTAACCTGTACCCCCGCACATTGACTCGGTACCGGTACCAGCTGTATATAGCCTCATTACTAACCTGTACCCCCGCACATTGACTCGGTACCGGTACCAGCTGTATATAGCCTCATTACTAACCTGTACCCCTGCACATTGACTCGGTACCGGTACCAGCTGTATATAGCCTCATTACTAACCTGTACCCCCGCACATTGACTCGGTACCGGTACCAGCTGTATATAGCCTCATTACTAACCTGTACCCCCGCACATTGACTCGGTACCGGTACCAGCTGTATATAGCCTCATTACTAACCTGTACCCCCGCACATTGACTCGGTACCGGTACCAGCTGTATATAGCCTCATTACTAACCTGTACCCCCGCACATTGACTCGGTACCGGTACCAGCTGTATATAGCCTCATTACTAACCTGTACCCCCGCACATTGACTCGGTACCGGTACCAGCTGTATATAGCCTCATTACTAACCTGTACCCCACATTGACTCGTACGTACAGCTGTAACTCGGTACCGGTACCAGCTGTATATAGCCTCATTACTAACCTGTACCCCTGCACATTGACTCGGTACCGGTACCAGCTGTATATAGCCTCATTACTAACCTGTACCCCCGCACATTGACTCGGTACCGGTACCAGCTGTATATAGCCTCATTACTAACCTGTACCCCCGCACATTGACTCGGTACCGGTACCAGCTGTATATAGCCTCATTACTAACCTGTACCCCCGCACATTGACTCGGTACCGGTACCAGCTGTATATAGCCTCATTACTAACCTGTACCCCCGCACATTGACTCGGTACCGGTACCAGCTGTATATAGCCTCATTACTAACCTGTACCCCTGCACATGACTCGGTACCGGTACCAGCTGTATATAGCCTCATTACTAACCTGTACCCCCGCACATTGACTCGGTACCGGTACCAGCTGTATATAGCCTCATTACTAACCTGTACCCCTGCACATTGACTCGGTACCGGTACCAGCTGTATATAGCCTCATTACTAACCTGTACCCCTGCACATTGACTCGGTACCGGTACCAGCTGTATATAGCCTCATTACTAACCTGTACCCCTGCACATTGACTCGGTACCGGTACCAGCTGTATATAGCCTCATTACTAACCTTGTTATCCCCGGCACATTGACTCCGGTACAGGTACCAGCTGTATATTAGGCCTCATTACTAACCTGTACCCCCGCACCATTGACTCGGTTACCTGGTACCAGCTGTATATAGCCTCATTACTAACTGTACCCCCGCCACATGACTCGGTACCGGTACCAGCTGTATATAGCCTCATTACTAACCTGTACCCCCGCACATTGACTCGGTACCGGTACCAGCTGTATATAGCCTCATTACTAACCTGTGCCCCTGCACATTGCCTCGGTACCGGTACCAGCTGTATATAGCCTCATTACTAACCTGTACCCCCGCACATTGACTCGGTACCGGTACAGCTGTATATAGCCTCATTACTAACCTGTACCCCCGCACATTGACTCGGTACGGTACCAGCTGATATATAGCCTCATCTAACCTTTTACCCCTTGCACATTGACTCAGGTACGGTAACCAGCTGTTATAAGCCTCATACTAACCTGTGCCCCTGCACATTGACTCCGGTACGGGGTACCAGCTGTATATAGCCTCATTACT
>NW_024058166.1:0-65067 GCF_016432855.1 Salvelinus namaycush
GACATAACAGTTACTGTTCAGTAACATGAGGACATAACAGTTACTGTTCAGTAACATGAGGACATAACAGTTACTGTTCAGTAACATGAGGACATAACAGTTACTGTTCAGTAACATGAGGACATAAAGTTACTGTTCAGTAACATGAGGACAACAGTTACTGTTCAGTAACATGAGGACATAACAGTTACTGTTCAGTAACATGAGGACATAACAGTTACTGTTCAGTAACATGAGGACATAACAGTTACTGTGTTCAGTAACATGAGGACATAACAGTTACTGTTCAGTAACATGAGGACATAACAGTTACTGTTCAGTAACAGAGGACATAACAGTTACTGTTCAGTAACATGAGGACCATAACAGTTACTGTTCAGTAACATGAGGACATAACAGTTACTGTTCAGTAACATGAGGACATAACAGTTACTGTTCAGTAACATGAGGACATAACAGTTACTGTTCAGTAACATGAGGACATAACAGTTACTGTTCAGTAACATGAGGACATAACAGTTACTGTTCAGTAACATGAGGACATAACAGTTACTGTTCAGTAACATGAGGACATAACAGTTACTGTTCAGTAACATGAGGACATAACAGTTACTGTTCAGTAACATAAGGACATAACAGTTACTGTTCAGTAACATAAGGACATAACAGTTACTGTTCAGTAACATAAGGACATAACAGTTACTGTTCAGTAACATGAGGACATAACAGTTACTGTTCAGTAACATGAGGACATAACAGTTACTGTTCAGTAACATGAGGACATAACAGTTACTGTTCAGTAACATGAGGACATAACAGTTACTGTTCAGTAACATGAGGACATACCAGTTACTGTTCAGTAACATAAGGACATAACAGTTACTGTTCAGTAACATAAGGACATAACAGTTACTGTTCAGTAACATGAGGACATAACAGTTGGAGTCTACTGTTCAGTAACATGAGGACATAACAGTTACTGTTCAGTAACATGAGGACATAACAGTTACTGTTCAGTAACATGAGGACATAACAGTTACTATTCAGTAACATGAGGACATAACAGTTACTGTTCAGTAACATGAGGACATAACAGTTACTGTTCACCACATGAGGACATAACAGTTACTGTTCAGTAACATGAGGACACAACAGTTACTGTACAGTAACATGAGGACATAACAGTTACTGTTCAGTAACATGAGGACATAACAGTTACTGTTCAGTAACATGAGGACATAACAGTTACTGTTCAGTAACATGAGGACATAACAGTTACTGTTCAGTAACATGAGGACATAACAGTTACTGTTCAGTAACATGAGGACATAACAGTTGATGTCTACTGTTCAGTAACATGAGGACATAACAGTTACTGTTCAGTAACATGAGGACATAACAGTTACTGTTCAGTAACATGAGGACATAACAGTTACTGTTCAGTAACATGAGGACATAACAGTTACTGTTCAGTAACATGAGGACATAACAGTTACTGTTCAGTAACATGAGGACATAACAGTTACTGTTCAGTAACATGAGGACATAACAGTTACTGTTCAGTAACATGAGGACATAACAGTTACTGTTCAGTAACATGAGGACATAACAGTTACTGTTCAGTAACATGAGGACATAACAGTTACTGTTCAGTAACATGAGGACATAACAGTTACTGTTCAGTAACATGAGGACATAACAGTTACTGTTCAGTAACATGAGGACATAACAGTTACTGTTCAGTAACATGAGGACATAACAGTTACTGTTCAGTAACATGAGGACATAACAGTTACTGTTCAGTAACATGAGGACATAACAGTTACTGTTCAGTAACATGAGGACATAACAGTTACTGTTCAGTAACATGAGGACATAACAGTTACTGTTCAGTAACATGAGGACATAACAGTTACTGTTCAGTAACATGAGGACATAACAGTTACTGTTCAGTAACATGAGGACATAACAGTTACTGTTCAGTAACATGAGGACATAACAGTTACTGTTCAGTAACATGAGGACATAACAGTTACTGTTCAGTAACATGAGGACATAACAGTTACTGTTCAGTAACATGAGGACATAACAGTTACTGTTCAGTAACATAAGGACATAACAGTTACTGTTCAGTAACATGAGGACATACCAGTTACTGTTCAGTAACATAAGGACATAACAGTTCCTGTTCAGTAACATGAGGTCATAACAGTTACTGTTCAGTAACATAAGGACATAACAGTTACTGTTCAGTAACATAAGGACATAACAGTTACTGTTCAGTAACATGAGGACATAACAGTTACTGTTCAGTAACATGAGGACATAACAGTTGGAGTCTACTGTTCAGTAACATGAGGACATAACAGTTACTGTTCAGTAACATGAGGACATAACAGTTACTGTTCAGTAACATGAGGACATAACAGTTACTGTTCAGTAACATGAGGACATACCAGTTACTGTTCAGTAACATGAGGACATAACAGTTACTATTCAGTAACATGAGGACATAACAGTTACTGTTCAGTAACATGAGGACATAACAGTTACTGTTCACCAACATGAGGACATAACAGTTACTGTTCAGTAACATGAGGACACAACAGTTACTGTACAGTAACATGAGGACATAACAGTTACTGTTCAGTAACATGAGGACATAACAGTTACTGTTCAGTAACATGAGGACATAACAGTTACTGTTCAGTAACATGAGGACATAACAGTTACTGTTCAGTAACATGAGGACATAACAGTTACTGTTCAGTAACATGAGGACATAACAGTTGATGTCTACTGTTCAGTAACATGAGGACATAACAGTTACTGTTCAGTAACATGAGGACATAACAGTTGATGTCTACTGTTCAGTAACATGAGGACATAACAGTTACTGTTCAGTAACATGAGGACACAACAGTTACTGTTCAGTAACATGAGGACATAACAGTTACTGTTCAGTAACATGAGGACATAACAGTTACTGTTCAGTAACATGAGGACATACCAGTTACTGTTCAGTAACATGAGGACATAACAGTTACTGTTCAGTAACATGAGGACCTAACAGTTACTGTTCAGTAACATGAGGACATAACAGTTACTGTTCAGTAACATGAGGACACAACAGTTACTGTTCAGTAACATGAGGACATAACAGTTACTGTTCAGTAACATGAGGACCTAACAGTTACTGTTCAGTAACATGAGGACACAACAGTTACTGTTCAGTAACATGAGGACATAACAGTTACTGTTCAGTAACATGAGGACATAACAGTTACTGTTCAGTAACATGAGGACATAACAGTTACTGTTCAGTAACATGAGGACATAACAGTTACTGTTCAGTAACATGAGGACACAACAGTTACTGTTAAGTAACATGAGGACATAACAGTTACTGTTCAGTAACATGAGGACATAACAGTTACTGTTCAGTAACATGAGGACATAACAGTTACTGTTCAGTAACATGAGGACATAACAGTTACTGTTCAGTAACATGAGGACATAACAGTTGGAGTCTACTGTTCAGTAACATGAGGACATAACAGTTACTGTTCAGTAACATGAGGACATACCAGTTACTGTTCAGTAACATAAGGACATAACAGTTACTGTTCAGTAACATGAGGACATACCAGTTACTGTTCAGTAACATGAGGACATAACAGTTACTATTCAGTAACATGAGGACATAACAGTTACTGTTCAGTAACATGAGGACATAACAGTTACTGTTCAGTAACATGAGGACATAACAGTTACTGTTCAGTAACATGAGGACACAACAGTTACTGTACAGTAACATGAGGACATAACAGTTACTGTTCAGTAACATGAGGACATAACAGTTACTGTTCAGTAACATGAGGACATAACAGTTACTGTTCAGTAACATGAGGACATAAGTTACTGTTCAGTAACATGAGGACATAACAGTTACTGTTCAGTAACATGAGGACATAACAGTTGATGTCTACTGTTCAGTAACATGAGGACATAACAGTTACTGTTCAGTAACATGAGGACATAACAGTTGATGTCTACTGTTCAGTAACATGAGGACATAACAGTTACTGTTCAGTAACATGAGGACACAACAGTTACTGTTCAGTAACATGAGGACATAACAGTTACTGTTCAGTAACATGAGGACATAACAGTTACTGTTCAGTAACATGAGGACATAACAGTTACTGTTCAGTAACATGAGGACCTAACAGTTACTGTTCAGTAACATGAGGACATAACAGTTACTGTTCAGTAACATGAGGACACAACAGTTACTGTTCAGTAACATGAGGACATAACAGTTACTGTTCAGTAACATGAGGACCTAACAGTTACTGTTCAGAAACATGAGGACATAACAGTTACTGTTCAGTAACATGAGGACATAACAGTTACTGTTCAGTAACATGAGGACATAACAGTTACTGTTCAGTAACATGAGGACATAACAGTTACTGTTCAGTAACATGAGGACATAACAGTTACTGTTCAGTAACATGAGGACACAACAGTTACTGTTCAGTAACATGAGGACATAACAGTTACTGTTCAGTAACATGAGGACATAACAGTTACTGTTCAGTAACATGAGGACATAACAGTTACTGTTCAGTAACATGAGGACATAACAGTTACTGTTCAGTAACATGAGGACATAACAGTTACTGTTCAGTACCATGAGGACATAACAGTTACTGTTCAGTAACATGAGGACACAACAGTTACTGTTCAGTAACATGAGGACATAACAGTTACTGTTCAGTAACATGAGGACATAACAGTTACTGTTCAGTAACATGAGGACATAACAGTTACTGTGTTCAGTAACATGAGGACATACCAGTTACTGTACAGTAACATGAGGACCTAACAGTTACTGTTCAGTAACATGAGGACATAACAGTTACTGTTCAGTAACATGAGGACCTAACAGTTACTGTTCAGTAACATGAGGACATAACAGTTACTGTGTTCAGTAACATGAGGACATACCAGTTACTGTACAGTAACATGAGGACATAACAGTTACTATTCAGTAACATGAGGACATAACAGTTACTATTCAGTAACATGAGGACATAACAGTTACTGTTCAGTAACATGAGGACATAACAGTTACTATTCAGTAACATGAGGACATAACAGTTACTGTTCAGTAACATGAGGACATAACAGTTACTGTTCAGTAACATGAGGACATAACAGTTACTGTTCAGTAACATGAGGACACAACAGTTACTGTTCAGTAACATGAGGACATAACAGTTACTGTTCAGTAACATGAGGACATAACAGTTACTGTTCAGTAACATGAGGACATAACAGTTACTGTTCAGTAACATGAGGACACAACAGTTACTGTTCAGTAACATGAGGACATAACAGTTACTGTTCAGTAACATGAGGACATAACAGTTGATGTCTACTGTTCAGTAACATGAGGACATAACAGTTACTGTTCAGTAACATGAGGACACAACAGTTACTGTTCAGTAACATGAGGACATAACAGTTACTGTTCAGTAACATGAGGACATAACAGTTACTGTTCAGTAACATGAGGACATAACAGTTACTGTTCAGTAACATGAGGACCTAACAGTTACTGTTCAGTAACATGAGGACATAACAGTTACTGTTCAGTAACATGAGGACACAACAGTTACTGTTCAGTAACATGAGGACATAACAGTTACTGTTCAGTAACATGAGGACCTAACAGTTACTGTTCAGTAACATGAGGACATAACAGTTACTGTTCAGTAACATGAGGACATAACAGTTACTGTTCAGTAACATGAGGACATAACAGTTACTGTTCAGTAACATGAGGACATAACAGTTACTGTTCAGTAACATGAGGACATAACAGTTACTGTTCAGTAACATGAGGACATAACAGTTACTGTTCAGTAACATGAGGACACAACAGTTACTGTTCAGTAACATGAGGACATAACAGTTACTATTCAGTAACATGAGGACATAACAGTTACTGTTCAGTAACATGAGGACATAACAGTTACTATTCAGTAACATGAGGACATAACAGTTACTGTTCAGTAACATGAGGACATAACAGTTACTGTTCAGTAACATGAGGACATAACAGTTACTGTTCAGTAACATGAGGACACAACAGTTACTGTTCAGTAACATGAGGACATAACAGTTACTGTTCAGTAACATGAGGACATAACAGTTACTGTTCAGTAACATGAGGACTACAGATTAACCAAGTGGTCAGTCTCTCCGATCTCTCATCCTACCGATTAACCAAGTGGTCAGTCTCTCCGATCTCTCATCCTACAGATTAACCAAGTGGTCAGTCTCTCCGATCTCTCATCCTACAGATTAACCAAGTGGTCAGTCTCTCCGATCTCTCATCCTACAGATTAACCAAGTGGTCAGTCTCTCTGATCTCTCGTCCTACAGATTAACCAAATGGTCAGTCTCTCCGATCTCTCGTCCTACAGATTAACCAAGTGGTCAGTCTCTCCGATCTCTCATCCTACAGATTAACCAAGTGGTCAGTCTCTCCGATCTCTCGTCCTACAGATTAACCAAGTGGTCAGTCTCTCCGATCTCTCATCCTACAGATTAACCAAGTGGTCAGTCTCTCCGATCTCTCATCCTACAGATTAACCAAGTGGTTAGTCTCTGATATCTCTTGTCCTACAGATTAACCAAGGTGTCAGTCTCTCCGATCTCTCGTCCTACAGATTAACCAAGTGGTCAGTCTCTCCGATCTCTCATCCTACAGATTAACCAAGTGGTCAGTCTCTCTGATCTCTCGTCCTACAGATTAACCAAATGGTCAATCTCTCCGATCTCTCGTCCTACAGATTAACCAAGTGGTCAGTCTCTCCGATCTCTCATCCTACAGATTAACCAAGTGGTCAGTCTCTCCGATCTCTCGTCCTACAGATTAACCAAGTGGTCAGTCTCTCCGATCTCTCATCCTACAGATTAACCAAGTGGTCAGTCTCTCCGATCTCTCATCCTACAGATTAACCAAGTGGTTAGTCTCTGATATCTCTTGTCCTACAGATTAACCAAGGTGTCAGTCTCTCCGATCTCTCGTCCTACAGATTAACCAAGTGGTCAGTCTCTCCGATCTCTCATCCTACAGATTAACCAAGTGGTCAGTCTCTCCGATCTCTCATCCTACAGATTAACCAAGTGGTCAGTCTCTCCGATCTCTCATCCTACAGATTAACCAAGTGATCAGTCTCTCCGATCTCTCATCCTACAGATTAACCAAGTGGTCAGTCTCTCCAATCTCTCGTCCTACAGATTAACCAAGTGGTCAGTCTCTCCGATCTCTCGTCCTACAGATTAACCAAGTGGTCAGTCTCTCCGATCACTCATCCTACAGATTAACCAAGTGGTCAGTCTCTCCAATCTCTCATCCTACAGATTAACCAAGTGGTCAGTCTCTCCGATCTCTCATCCTACAGATTAACCAAGTGGTCAGTCTCTCCGATCTCTCGTCCTACAGATTAACCAAGTCAGTCTCTCGTCCTACAGATTAACCAAGTGGTCAGTCTCTCCGATCTCTCATCCTACAGATTAACCAAGTGGTCAGTCTCTCCGATCACTCATCCTACAGATTAACCAAGTGGTCAGTCTCTCCGATCTCTCGTCCTACAGATTAACCAAGTGGTCAGTCTCTCCGATCTCTCATCCTACAGATTAACCAAGTGGTCAGTCTCTCCAATCTCTCATCCTACAGATTAACCAAGTGGTCAGTCTCTCCGATCACTCATCCTACAGATTAACCAAGTGGTCAGTCTCTCCGATCTCTCATCCTACAGATTAACCAAGTGGTCAGTCTCTCCGATCTCTCGTCCTACAGATTAACCAAGTGGTCAGTCTCTCCGATCTCTCATCCTACAGATTAACCAAGTGGTCAGTCTCTCCGATCACTCATCCTACAGATTAACCAAGTGGTCAGTCTCTCCGATCTCTCATCCTACAGATTAACCAAGTGGTCAGTCTCTCCGATCACTCATCCTACAGATTAACCAAGTGGTCAGTCTCTTCAGCTGGTGTTCTGATGAGGTCCCTGTAGTGCGTCTTTTTCTGACCTGCAGTACGCTGGACAGAACAGCCCTGCCGTCATCCCATAATGAGATTGTGAAATAGTGGGGGATAACTCTTCGCAGACAGACAGAGTTCCCCTGTCTGTCTGTGTTTGTGGAGAATGGCTCAGCACCTGATTGGCTCACTGGGGTAATCCAGACACAACAGCATTGGGGATTGCAGTTTCCTTGTCTTACTTTCGCATTCCCTCTTAAAGGAAGTGTGTGAAGGACTTGTGTAAACAAGCTCTTACAGGACTATATCTTGGAAAGTATCTAGTGGTGTCAAAAAGCTTTACAGACCTGGACTCAGAAGGACAGGGAGGGAGGGAGGGAGGGAGGGAGGGAGGGAGGGAGGGAGGGAGGGAGGGGGAGAGGGGGAGAGGGGGAGAGAGAGAGAGAGGAATTCCAAAGTTCCAAATTGAGCAGCAGCTGCTGAAAAAAATGAGCTCCTACAAATATTGAAATTGAGTACGTTGGAAAAAACTGAAAGAAAACTGAATAGGAGTCAAAACACGCAACAAACGAAGAAGATAGACTTTTGAAAAAGTTACTATTTTTCATGAAATTGTACAGTTATCTTAGCTAGCTGAATTGTTTACAGTTGCTAAGCAGTTGCTAGGGACTCTCCTAAAAGAAGCTAGCTAGCTAACAAAAAATAGCTAGTTAGTTAGTTGGTTTGGTTGGTTCTTGGTTAGTTAGGTTGGCTTTGTGCATGCTACCTGTGCTGTGAAAAATGTCTGTCCTTTTTTGTATTTGGTGGTGAGCTAACATAAATATATGTGGTGTTTTCGCTGTAAAACATTTTAAAAATCGGACATGTTGACTGGATTCACAAGATGTGTATCTTTCATTTGCTGTATTGGACTTGTTAATGTGTGAAAGTTAAATATTTCTCAAAAATATTTTTTGAATTTCGCGCTCTGCCTTTTCAGTGGAATGTGGGAGGAGTTCCGCTAGCGGAACCCCGGTGCCAGACAGGTTAACAGAAGAATAGAAAGACAAAATAAGGATAGAAGACAAAGGACATTAAAGTAAAACAGTCCTCTAAAGACACAAGAGACAATAATACAAGAAACAAAGCTGCTTTGGAAAAGGTTGGCTTCTATTGCAACATTGTAGTCAACATCACCAGCGTTGCTATAGAAATTGTTAACATCCAAAATGGAGAAAGCTAAGAAAAGTTTCAAAGGTTTGTTGATGGGACAAAACCATGGATTGCCTGCTTGCAGATCATACCAGTTGCAAAACAAGAGCACATTTAATATTTAATACCAAACGAGGGCACATATGGAAAAAGGTTATTTGCAACCAATTCCCTTTCTCATAAAAGAGAGGCATTACCAAAGGTTGTCAGATCAGCATTTTTGAAAAAGCTGACAAGAGCAACACGTATCAAACAGTAAACTTCTGCAATAATGGAACAGTATTGATACAAGGCATTGATTCAAGCCTCCAGGCGTTAGAGAATGTGTTTTCTACCCTAAAAGTAGAAGCTGAACTCATCTCAGAAACTGAGGAAAAAGTCAAGGAGGGAGATGATGGAGAAAAGCAGGCCCCAACGGTCTCTGTGACTCAGCAAGAAGCCCTCGGTGTCCCTCTACCTACCGCACCTTCAGCAGACAGAGCCAAGGACATGCCTACAACACCAAGAACACCTGCTATGCAACGTTTCCACAACACCCTCTCTCTAGTCGAAGCAGAGGTCATAGAACTCAGAGAGAACAAGCTTCAAGAGGAGGACACTGTCCAGAAACTAAAAGAAGAGATGAAATAGTTCAGGGAGGAGAGCAGAGCATCTATTGTTAAATTAGAAAGCAGAATGGACAAACTGAGTCAGACAAATGATGACCTCAGAGACCATCTGAGCACAACGAGAGAGGAGCTAGAACAAAGAGAGAGGTACATTGACCCCCTCAACCAGCAGCGAGTCATTATGTCCTCTGCATCTAGGGAACATGTCCACCAGCTTGGTACAACACAGGCAGAACCTGAGACCAGCATGGCCTCCACCACACAGCCTGATGACACTGCACCAGCCACCCAGTCTGCTCCAGCCCAGGTCAACCTACCAGCCTCCCAGTCTCCTCCAGTCCAGGTCAACCTACCAGCCTCTCAGTCTGCTCCAGCACAGGTCAGAATACCAGTCTCCCAGTCTGCTCCAGTCCAGGTCAGAATACCAGTCTCCCAGTCTGCTCCAGTCCAGGTCAACCTACTAGCCTCCCAGTCTCCTCCAGCCCAGGTCAGCCTACCAGCCTCTCAGTCTGCTCCAGCACAGGTCAGAATACCAGTCTCCCAGTCTGCTCCAGCACAGGTCAGAATACCAGCCTCCCAGTCTGCTCCAGCCCAGGTCAACCTACCAGCCTCTCAGTCTGCTCCAGCCCATGTCAACCTACCAGCCTCCCAGTCTCCTCCAGCCCAGGTCAACCTACCAGCCTCCCAGTCTGCTCCAGCCCAGGTCAACCTACCAGCCTCCCAGTCTGCTCCAGCCCAGGTCAACCTACCAGCCTCCCAGTCTGCTCCAGCCCAGGTCAACCTACCAGCCTCCCAGTCTGCTCCAGCCCAGATCAACCTACCAGCCTCCCAGTCTGCTCCAGCCCAGGTCAACCTACCAGCCTCCCAGTCTGCTCCAGCCCAGGTCAACCTACCAGCCTCCCAGTCTGCTCCAGCCCAGGTCAACCTACCAGCCTCCCAGTCTGCTCCAGCCCAGGTCAACCTACCAGCCTCCCAGTCTGCTCCAGCCCAGATCAACCTACCAGCCTCCCAGTCTGCTCCAGCCCAGGTCAACCTACCAGCCTCCCAGTCTGCTCCAGCCCAGGTCAACCTACCAGCCTCCCAGTCTGCTCCAGCCCAGGTCAACCTACCAGCCTCCCAGTCTCCTCCAGCCCAGGTCAGAATACCAGGCGTCCTACAGCTGGCGTCCTACAGCTGACAGTGTAACGCAGCTACTCAGTCAGACCAGGATTGACACCCCCGACAACATCATCATCCACACTGGCACAAACGACCTTCATGCCAAAGGTGAAAATGTATCTGTGGCAGTGAGAAGAGTGGCAGAACGGGCACAGGCCAAGTTCCCAACAACCAATAAAGTTGTGTCCACCCTCCTACCAAGAAAAGACTACCCAGGAAAGTTGATCGACAAAATAAATCAACAGATCACTGTGGACTGTGCCTCACTACTCAACGTCAGAACGGCTCACCACCCCACTCTGACATGTCAACACTTATACGATAATGTACATCTTGATCAGGACAGTATCAGAACCGTTGCCAAGGACCTAAAGGATGCAACACTTGGCAGGGACCCACACACCCATCACCCCAGCAACAGAGGTCCCCCGCCCCACCTTCTGAAACAACAGTACCTCCACCATCCCCAGGAGAAAAGAGCCAGACCCGGCTTATTACAGCACAGCTCTACTAGACCAGGCCCAACCCAGCACATATTTACCAGACCAGACCCGCCTCAGGACAGCACGGCCATACCCGTCCCATCAAAACACAGCTCTATTGGACCTGGCCCATCATAACACAGCTGTACTAGACCAGGCCCATCACAACACAGCTCTACTGGACCTGGCCCGTCACAACACAGCTCTACTAGACCCGGCCCCATCACAACACAGCTCTACTAGACCCGGCCCATCACAACACAGCTCTACTGGACCTGGCCCATCACAACACAGCTCTAATAGACACGGCCCATCACAACACAGCTCTACTAGACCCGGCCCATCACAACACAGCTCTACTAGACCCGGCCCATCACAACACAGCTCTACTAGACCCGGCCCCATCACAACACAGCTCTACTAGACCCGGCCCATCACAACACAGCTCTACTGGACCTGGCCCATCACAACACAGCTCTACTAGACCTGGCCCATCACAACACAGCTCTACTAGACCAGGCCCATCACAACACAGCTCTACTAGACCCCTTCACAACACAGCTCTGCTAGACCTGGCCCATCATAACACAGCTGTACTAAAACAGGCCCAACAAAACACAGCTCTACTAGACCCGGCCCATCACAACACAGCTCTACTAGACCCGGCCCATCACAACACAGCTGTACTAGACCCGGCCCATCACAACACAGCTCTACTAGACCCGGCCCCATCACAACACAGCTCTACTAGACCCTGGCCCATCACAACACAGCTCTACTGGACCTGGCCCATCACAACACAGCTCTACTAGACCTGGCCCATCACAACACAGCTCTACTGGACCTGGCCCATCACAACACAGCTCTACTAGACCTGGCCCATCACAACACAGCTCTACTAGACCAGGCCCATCACAACACAGCTCTACTAGACCCCATCACAACACAGCTCTGCTAGACCTGGCCCATCACAACACAGCTGTACTAGACCCGGCCCATCACAACACAGCTCTACTAGACCCGGCCCATCACAACACAGCTCTACTAGACCCGGCCCATCACAACACAGCTCTACTAGACCAGGCCCATCACAACACAGCTCTACTAGACCCGGCCCATCACAACACAGCTCTGCTAGACCTGGCCCATCACAACACAGCTCTACTAGACCCGGCCCATCACAACACAGCTCTACTAGACCAGGCCCATCACAACACAGCTCCGCTAGACCTGGCCCATCACAACACAGCTCTGCTAGACCCGGCCCATCACGACACAGCTCTACTAGACCAGGCCCATCACAACACAGCTCTACTAGACCCCATCACAACACAGCTCTACTGGACCTGGCCCATCACAACACAGTTCTACTAGACCCGGCCCATCACAACACAGCTCTACTGGACCTGGCCCATCACAACACAGCTCTACTAGACCCCATCACAACACAGCTCTACTGGACCTGGCCCATCACAACACAGCTCTACTAGACCCGGCCCATCACAACACAGCTCTACTGGACCTGGCCCATCACAACACAGCTCTACTAGACCCCATCACAACACAGCTCTACTGGACCTGGCCCATCACAACACAGCTCTACTAGACCCCATCACAACACAGCTCTACTGGACCTGGCCCATCACAACACAGCTCTACTAGACCCCATCACAACACAGCTCTACTGGACCTGGCCCATCACAACACAGATCTACTAGACCCGGCCCATCACAACACAGCTCTACTAGACCCCATCACAACACAGCTCTACTGGACCTGGCCCATCACAACACAGCTCTACTAGACCCGGCCCATCACAACACATCTCTGACCATTACTCCAGGGTCGGACAGAACACTGTCCTTCAGAGAAGTACACCGCATGATGCAGTCCACACCATGTATCATTCAGATCATCAGCCTACATATGCTGAGGTAACCTCTGGCAATAGACCCCTAGAACAATCAGAGATAGGAGAGGTGCGCCAACTACTGCAACTAATATGCAGACTACTGAGCTAGACAGACCCTTTAATTCACACACACACACACACACACACACACACACACACACACACACACACACACACACACACACACACACACACACACACAGACACACACACACACACAGGGTTACAGATTGTATTGTATTTGTCTTTTGTGAAATCTTATTCCATTCTTATTGATTTGTTTACAACTATTCTTAATTTTATTGGCACCGGTAATATAATAATATTACATGTAATGGTGTGTGTGTGTGTATGTGTGTGTGTGTGTGTGTGTGTGTGTGTGTGTGTGTGTGTGTGTGTGTGTGTGTGTGTGTGTGTGTGTGTGTGTGTGTGTGTGTGTGTGTGTGTGTGTGTGTGTGTGTGTGTGTGTGTGTGTGTAAACACGTCCACCAAAAAAAAGAGGTCAAAATCTTTGCTTGCTTTATTGACTTTAAAAAAGCATTTGATTCTATTTGGCACGAATGGCTTTTCTACAAAATTCTCCAAAGTGGGCTTGGTGGTAAGATGTGTATGATTTAATAAAATGTGTGTACACAGAAGACAAGTGTGTAATAAAAAAACAACAAAGAACATTATAATTTTCACAACGTTAAGGTGTGAGACAAGGCTGCAGTTTGAGTCCAAATCTTTTCAACATTTATATCAATGAATTAGCAGACATGTTGGACCATTCTCCAGCCCCAGGACTCACACTATTTGACACAGAGGTGAAATACCTGCTATATGCTGATGACTTGGTTCTTCTATCACCAACAAAAAAAGGTTTTCAACAGAAAATTAATATGTCATAAACACAAATATAAATTCACCCTGAACAACACCATAATTGAACACACTAAAAATTACACCTACCTTGGTCTGACCATATCTGCATCGGGAAACTTTAATAGGGCAGTGAATGCACTCAAAGAAAAAGCCCGCAGAGCATTGTATGCAATAAAAATGAAATTATTCAAAATCAACATCCCAATTAGAATTTGGACCAAAATATTTGACAGTGTAATCCTACCAATAGCTCTTTACGGATGTGGGGTTTGGGGGCCACTCAATAAACTGGACTTTAAAATGTGGGACAAACATCCAATTGAAGCCCTACATGCAGAATTCTGTCGGAAAATCCTACAAGTCCAGAGAAATACACCAACTAATGCATGTAGGGCAGAATTGGGCCGCTTTCCAGTGGTAATGAAAATACAGACAAGATCATTAAAATGTTGGCCTCATCTAAATTCAAGTCCAAATTCAAGTCTGCAATTTAAAGCACTTCAAACCCAAGAGCTGAGCCCAGAAACGAGCCCTCTCAGTCACTCCTTCAAAACAAAGAATTCCAATAAACAAAATCATGAACCAATCAAAGGACTCATATTTACAACATTGGAAAAACGAAACAAAATCCCAAAGCCGACTATAGTGCTATCTGGTCCTAAACAGAGAATATGAATTGGCTGATTATCTCTACTCTGTCAGAGATACGAAGCAGAGACAGATCCTTACCAAGTACAGGCTGAGTGACCACCGATTGGCAATAGAAACCGGCAGACATAAAAAGACATGGCTACCCAAAGAGGAGTGTGTATGTGGTCACTGCATGACAGGGCAGGTAGAAACAGAGATGCACTTTCTCCTTTACTGGGAGAAATATAATCCTCACCAAGAGATTCATTATTCGCAGAAATGACTACATTTATTCCACATTATATCTTATTAAACCCAGAGGAAAAACAACAGACGCTCATAGGTGAAGGAGCAACGGCTCCTATTGCAGCCAAATATGTATGTATCTACCTGCTCATAGGTGAAGGAGCAACGGCTCCTATTGCAGCCAAATATGTATCTACCTGCTCATAGGTGAAGGAGCAACGGCTCCTATTGCAGCCAAATATGTATTTGCCTGTCGTAGCCTGAGAGACACTGATTAATAACATCTGTATAGTAAACAGTAACTTACTTATTATTACTATTATTATTATTGCTATTATAATTGCTGTCTCTGCCTGGCCGGTTCCCCTCTCTCCACTGGGATTCTCTGCCTCTAACCCTATTACAGGGGCTGAGTCACTGGCTTACTGGTGCTCTTTCATGCCGTCCCTAGGAGGGGTGCGTCACTTGAGTGGGTTGAGTTACTGACGTGATCTTCCTGTCTGGGTTGGCGCCCCCCCTTGGTTTGTGCTGTGGTGGAGATCTTTGTGGGCTATACTCGGCCTTGTCTCAGGATTGTAAGTTGGTGGTTGAAGATATCCCTCTAGTGGTGCGGGGGCTGTGCTTTGGCAAAGTGGGTGGGGTTATATCCTTCCTGTTTGGCCCTGTCCGGGGGTATCATCGGATGGGGCCACAGTGTCTCCTGACCCCTCCTGTCTCAGCCTCCAGTATTTATGCTGCAGTAGTTTATGTGTCGGGGGGCTAGGGTCAGTTGGTTATATCTGGAGTACTTCTCCTGTCTTATCCAGTGTCCTGTGTGAATTTAAGTATGCTCTCTCTAATTCTCTTCTTCTCTCTTTCTTTCTCTCTCTCTCGGAGAACCTGAGCCCTAGGACCATACGTCAGGACTACCGGGCATGATGACTCCTTGCTGTCCCCAGTCCACCTGGCCTTGCTGCTGTTCCAGTTTCAACTGTTCTGCCTGCGGTTATGGAACCCCTACCTGTCCCAGACCTGCTGCTTTCAACTCTTAATGATCGGCTATGAAAAGCCAACTGACATTTATTCCTGATTATTATTTGACCATGCTTGTCATTCATGAACATTTTGAAAATCTTGGCTCTCTCTAATTCTCTCCTTCTCTCTTTCTTTCTCTCTCTCGGAGGACCTGAGCCCTAGGACCATACGTCAGGACTACCGGGCATGATGACTCCTTGCTGTCCCCAGTCCACCTGGCCTTGCTGCTATTCCAGTTTCAACTGTTCTGCCTGCGGTTATGGAACCCCTACCTGTCCCAGACCTGCTGTTTTCAACTCTTAATGATCGGCTATGAAAAGCCAACTGACATTTATTCCTGATTATTATTTGACCATGCTTGTCACTTATGAACATTTTGAACATCTTGGCCATGTTCTGTTATAATCTCCACCCGGCACAGCCAGAAGAGGACTGGCCACCCCTCATAGCCTGGTTCCTCTCTAGGTTTCTTCCTAGGTTTTGGCCTTTCTAGGGAGTTTTTCCTAGCCACCGTGCTTCTACACCTGCATTGCTTGCTGTTTGGGGTTTTAGGCTGGGTTTCTGTACAGCACTTCGAGATATTAGCTGATGTACGAAGGGCTATATAAAATAAACTTGATTTGATTTGATTATTGTTATTGTTGTGATTATCATTCCAAATAGTAGTGGTATGGGTAGTAGGGGTGATGGTATGGGTAGTAGGGGTGATGGTATGGGTAGTAGGGGTGATGATATGGGTAGTAGGGGTGATGGTATGGGTAGTAGGGGTGATGGTATGGGTAGTAGGGGTGATGGTATGGGTAGTAGGGGTGATGGTATGGGTAGTAGGGGTGATGGTATGGGTAGTAGGGGTGATGGTATGGGTAGTAGGGGTGATGGTATGGGTAGTAGGGGTGATGGTATGGGTAGTAGGGGTGATGGTATGGGTAGTAGGGGTGATGGTATGGGTAGTAGGGGTGATGGTATGGGTAGTAGGGGTGATGATTGTAGTTGTATGGGTAGTAGGGGTGATGGTATGGGTAGTAGGGGTGATGGTATGGGTAGTAGGGGTGATGGTATGGGTAGTAGGGGTGATGGTATGGGTAGTAGGGGTGATGGTATGGGTAGTAGGGGTGATGATAGTAGTTGTATGGGTAGTAGGGGTGATGGTATGGGTAGTAGGGGTGATGATATGGGTAGTAGGGGTGATGGTATGGGTAGTAGGGGTGATGGTATGGGTAGTAGGGGTGATGTATGGGTAGTAGGGGTGATGGTATGGGTAGTAGGGGTGATGGTATGGGTAGTAGGGGTGATGGTATGGGTAGTAGGGGTGATGGTATGGGTAGTAGGGGTGATGGTATGGGTAGTAGGGGTGATGGTATGGGTAGTAGGGGTGATGGTATGGGTAGTAGGGGTGATGGTATGGGTAGTAGGGGTGATGATAGTAGTGGTATGGGTAGTAGGGGTGATGATAGTAGTGGTATGGGTAGTAGGGGTGATGATAGTAGTGGTATGGGTAGTAAGGGTGATGGTATGGGTAGTATCGGTGATGATATGGGTAGTAGGGGTGATGGTATGGGTAGTAGGGGTGATGGTATGGGTAGTAGGGGTGATAATAGTAGTTGTATGGGTAGTAGGGGTGATGATAGTAGTGGTATGGGTAGTAGGGGTGATGATAGTAGTGGTATGGGTAGTAGGGGTGATGGTATGGGTAGTAGGGGTGATGATAGTAGTGGTATGGGTAGTAGGGGTGATGGTAGTAGTGGTATGGGTAGTAGGGGTGATGGTAGTAGTGGTATGGGTAGTAGGGGTGATGATAGTAGTGGTATGGGTAGTAGGGGTGATGATAGTAGTGGTATGGGTAGTAGGGGTGATGATAGTAGTGATATGGGTAGTAGGGCTGATGATAGTAGTGGTATGGGTAGTAGGGTGATGATAGTAGTGGTATGGGTAGTAGGGGTGATGGTATGGGTAGTAGGGGTGATGATAGTAGTGGTATGGGTAGTAGGGGTGATGGTAGTAGTGGTATGGGTAGTAGGGGTGATGGTAGTAGTGGTATGGGTAGTAGGGGTGATAATAGTTGTGGTATGGGTAGTAGGGTTGATGATAGTAGTGGTATGGGTAGTAGGGGTGATGCTAGTAGTGGTATGGGTAGTAGGGGTGATGATAGTAGTGGTATGGGTAGTAGGGGTGATGATAGTAGTGGTATGGGTAGTAGGGGTGATGATAGTAGTGGTATGGTAGTAGGGTGATGATAGTAGTGGTATGGGTAGTAGGGTGATGATAGTAGTGGTATGGGTAGTAGGGGTGATGATAGTGATAGCAGATAGCATTTTCCGTTATTATTTAATACAATTTCATATTATTATTTGTTATTCTTTATAATTTTAGTACAATGTATATTGTATTCATTGTTGCTTTGGCAATTTCATGCCAATAAAGCAGCTTGAATTTTAATTTGAGAGAGGGAGAGAGACAGAGAGAGAGACAGAGAGAGAGACAGAGAGACAGAGAGAGACACGTGGGGGTAAAGGAGGTAGAGAGAGAGGTGGGGGGGTAGAGAGAGAGGTGGGGGGTAAAGGAGGTAGAGAGAGAGGTGGGGGGGTAGAGAGAGAGGTGGGGGGTAAAGGAGGTAGAGAGAGAGCTCAGTCATCAGAGGGGAGAGAGAGGGGGAGGGTAAAGGAGGTAGAGAAAGAGTTCTGTACTTCAACTTTGGCGCTGGTGTCTGGAGCACAGAGGGGTGAGTCATTTTGAACGGTGGGATCCCTCCCTCCCTCCCTCCCTCCCTCCCTCCCTCCCTCCCTCCCTCCCTCCCTCCCTCCCTCCCTGACACAGATGCATCTAATTTGCTGTTTATCTGGTTCTTATTGAGTTTTGAGCATTGTTAAATCCTACCTTTCAGCTGTTTATTGTCACCTCAAACAGAGTCCACGTTCCCCCACAGGTGTCACACCCTGATCTGTTTATTGTCACCTCAAACAGAGTCCACGTTCCCCCACAGGTGTCACACCCTGATCTGTTTATTGTCACCTCAAACAGAGTCCACGTTCCCCCACAGGTGTCACACCCTGATCTGTTTATTGTCACCTCAAACAGAGTCCACGTTCCCCCACAGGTGTCACACCCTGATCTGTTTATTGTCACCTCAAACAGAGTCCACATTCCCCCCACAGGTGTCACACCCTGATCTGTTTATTGTCACCTCAAACAGAGTCCACGTTCCCCCACAGGTACCACACCCTGATCTGTTTAGTCTTTGTGCTTGTCTCCACCCCCCTCCAGGTGTCGCCCATCTGCCTCATTATCCCCGGTGTATTTATACCTGTGTTCTCTGTTTGTCTGTTGCCAGGTTGTTTTGTTCGTTCAGTCTACCAGCATTTCCCCCCTTGTTCCTGTCTGTTTCTAGTTCCTGTTTTGTATTTTTCACGATTTTTGACCATTCTGCCTGCCCTGACCCTGAGCCTGCCCTGACCCTGAGACTGCCTGCCCTGACCCTGAGCCTGCCTGCCCTGACCCTGAACCTGCCTGCCCTGACCCTGCCTGCCTGCCCTGACCCTGAACCTGCCTGCCCTGACCCTGAGCCTGCCTGCCCTGACCCTGAGCCTGCCTGCCCTGACCCTGAGCCTGCCTGCCCTGACCCTGAGCCTGCCTGCCCTGACCCTGAGCCTGCCTGCCCTGACCCTGAGCATGCCTGCCGTTCTGTACCTTTTGGACTCTGATGTGGATTACTGACCTCTGCCTGCCCTTGACCTGTCGTTTTGCCTGCCCCCTGTTCAAGTAATAAACTTGTGTTACTTCGACACTGTCTGCATCTGGGTCTTCCCTAAAACGTGATAACAGGAGGCTTCTCACACGGAGAGGAGGAGAGAGAGAGAGAGAGAGAGAGTGACAGAGTCAGCGAGAGAGAGTGACAGAGTCAGAGAGAGAGGACTCACAGGGTAGATGTAGGGTGCCAGGCTCAATCAATCAGACTGAGAGAGAGAGAGAGAGAGAGAGAGAGTCAGAGAGAGAAGACTCTCAGGGTAGATGTAGGGAGCCAGGCTCACCCAATCAGACTGAGAGAGAAAGAGAGAGTCAGAGAGAGAGAGAGAGAGAGACGACTCACAGGGTAGATGTGGTGGTATGGGTAGTAGTCCTTCTCTACCTCCTTCTCTACCTCCCTCTCCCTTCCTTCTCTCCTCCTCCCTCAGGTCTATCTCCCCTCCCTCCCTCCTTCTCCACCTCCCTCTCCCTTCCTCCTCTCCACCTCCCTCAGGTCTATCGTCCCTCCCTCCCTCCTTCTCCACCTCCCTCTCCCTTCCTCCCTCTCCCTTCCTTCTCTCCACCTCCCTCAGGTCTATCGCCCCTCCCTCCCTCCTTCTCCACCTCCCTCTCCCTTCCTTCTCTCCACCTCCCTCAGGTCTATCGCCCCTCCCTCCCTCCCTCCTTATCCACCTCCCTCTCCCTTCCTCCCTCTCTGGTGCTCCTATGAAATGCTGATGTGGATTCTACTCTCCCTCCCTCCCGCCTCTCCTCCCTCTCTCCTTCAGGTCTATCTCTCTTCCCTCCTCTCCTCCCTCTTCTGTCAGGGCTATCTCCCTCCCTCCCTCATGTATATCTCTCTTCCCTCCTCTCCTCCCTCAGGTCTATCTCCCTCCCTCCCTCTCTCCCTCTCTCCCTCTCTCCCTCTCTCCCTCTCCTCCCTCCCTCTCTCAGGTATATCTCTCTTCCCTCCTCTCCTCCCTCTCTCCCTCAGGTCTCCCTCCCTCCCTCCCTCAGGTATATCTCTCTTCCCTCCTCTCCTCCCTCTCTCCCTCAGGGCTATCTCCCTCTCTCCCGCAGGTCTATCTTTCTTCCCTCCTCTCCTCCCTCTTCTGTCAGGTCTATCTCCCCCCTCCCTCCCTCCCTCCCTCAGGTCTCTATCTCCCCCCTCTCTTCCCTGTGGCAGTGGATCAGATGCCCCTCAGGGAAATCATTACTTGGCATCATTACCATTCAAACACTTTTATGTACCAGCTCCTGGTTCCTCCCCTCCCTCCATCCCTCCTCTCCTCTCTCTCCCTCGCTCCATCGCTCCATCGCTCGATTAAGTTTATGGAGGGGAGGAGAAGGAGAAAGAGAAAAATACCTTTAAACACCGGCTCCAATAAATAGGTGTTCATGGAGATCCCTTTGATTAGACTCTGTTAGGGCACCAGTCTGTATATCCTCCTAGGAGACCAGCCCAATCCTCTCCCATGATTAGAATGAAGCCCAATGTTTCCATTGAGAGCCCTCGGCCATGTAAACTCTGGCTATTGGTGCAGAATAATAGACAATCCCCAAATGTTTAAAAGAGAGCCGTCTGTTTCCAATGAGAGTCATGGTTATTGGTGCAGATTGAGTACAGAAGACCAGATGTTTGTAATGAGAGTCATGGTTATTGGTGCAGATTGAGTACAGAAGACCAGATGTTTGTAATGAGAGTCATGGTCATTGGTGCAGATTGAATACAAAAGACCAGATGTTTCCAATGAGAGTCATGGTTATTGGTGCAGATTGAGTACAGAAGACCAGATGTGTCCAATGAGAGTCATGGTTATTGGTGCAGATTGAGTACAGAAGACCAGATGTGTCCAATGAGAGTCATGGTTATTGGTGCAGATTGAGTACAGAAGACCAGATGTTTGTAATGAGAGTCATGGTTATTGGTGCAGATTGAGTACAGAAGACCAGATGTTTACAATGAGAGTCATGGTTATTGGTGCAGATTGAGTACAGAAGACCAGATGTTTACAATGAGAGTCATGGTTATTGGTGCAGATTGAGTACAGAAGACCAGATGTGTCCAATGAGAGTCATGGTTATTGGTGCAGATTGAGTACAGAAGACCAGACGTTTCCAATGAGAGTCATGGTTATTGGTGCAGATTGAGTACAGAAGACCAGATGTTTGTAATGAGAGTCATGGTTATTGGTGCAGATTGAGTACAGAAGACTAGATATTTGTAATGAGAGTCATGGTTATTGGTGCAGATTGAGTACAGAAGACCAGATGTTGTAATGAGAGGCATGGTTATTGGTGCAGATTGAGTACAGAAGACCAGATGTTTGTAATGAGAGTCATGGTTATTGGTGCAGATTGAGTACAGAAGACCAGATGTGTCCAATGAGAGTCATGGTTATTGGTGCAGATTGAGTACAGAAGACCAGATGTTTGTAATGAGAGTCATGGTTATTGGTGCAGATTGAGTACAGAAGACCAGACGTTTCCAATGAGAGTCATGGTTATTGGTGCAGATTGAGTACAGAAGACCAGATGTTTGTAATGAGAGTCATGGTTATTGGTGCAGATTGAGTACAGAAGACCAGATGTTTACAATGAGAGTCATGGTTATTGGTGCAGATTGAGTACAGAAGACCAGATGTGTCCAATGAGAGTCATGGTTATTGGTGCAGATTGAGTACAGAAGACCAGACGTTTCCAATGAGAGTCATGGTTATTGGTGCAGATTGAGTACAGAAGACCAGATGTTTGTAATGAGAGTCATGGTTATTGGTGCAGATTGAGTACAGAAGACCAGATATTTGTAATGAGAGTCATGGTTATTGGTGCAGATTGAGTACAGAAGACCAGATGTTGTAATGAGAGTCATGGTTATTGGTGCAGATTGAGTACAGAAGACCAGATGTTGGTAATGAGAGTCATGGTTATTGGTGCAGATTGAGTACAGAAGACCAGATGTGTCCAATGAGAGTCATGGTTATTGGTGCAGATTGAGTACAGAAGACCAGATGTTTGTAATGAGAGTCATGGTTATTGGTGCAGATTGAGTACAGAAGACCAGATGTTTCCAATGAGAGTCATGGTTATTGGTGCAGATTGAGTACAGAAGACCAGATGTTTGTAATGAGAGTCATGGTTATTGGTGCAGATTGAGTACAGAAGACCAGATGTTTGTAATGAGAGTCATGGTTATTGGTGCAGATTGAGTACAGAAGACCAGATGTGTCCAATGAGAGTCATGGTTATTGGTGCAGATTGAGTACAGAAGACGAGATGTTTGTAATGAGAGTCATGGTTATTGGTGCAGATTGAGTACAGAAGACCAGATGTGTCCAATGAGAGTCATGGTTATTGGTGTAGATTGAGTACAGAAGACCAGATGTTTGTAATGAGAGTCATGGTTATTGGTGCAGATTGAGTACAGAAGACCAGATGTGTCCAATGAGAGTCATGGTTATTGGTGCAGATTGAGTACAGAAGACCAGATGTGTCCAATGAGAGTCATGGTTATTGGTGCAGATTGAGTACAGAAGACCAGACGTTTCCAATGAGAGTCATGGTTATTGGTGCAGATTGAGTACAGAAGACCAGATGTTTGTAATGAGAGTCATGGTTATTGGTGCAGATTGAGTACAGAAGACTAGATATTTGTAATGAGAGTCATGGTTATTGGTGCAGATTGAGTACAGAAGACTAGATGTTTGTAATGAGAGTCATGGTTATTGGTGCAGATTGAGTACAGAAGACCAGATGTTTCCAATGAGAGTCATGGTTATTGGTGCAGATTGAGTACAGAAGACCAGATGTGTCCAATGAGAGTCATGGTTATTGGTGTAGATTGAGTACAGACGACCAGATGTTTGTAATGAGAGTCATGGTTATTGGTGTAGATTGAGTACATAAGACCAGATGTTTGTAATGAGAGTCATGGTTATTGGTGCAGATTGAGTACAGAAGACCAGATGTGTCCAATGAGAGTCATGGTTATTGGTGCAGATTGAGTACAGAAGACCAGATGTTTGTAATGAGAGTCATGGTTATTGGTGCAGATTGAGTACAGAAGACCAGATGTGTCCAATGAGAGTCATGGTTATTGGTGCAGATTGAGTACAGAGACCAGATGTCTGTAATGAGAGTCATGGTTATTGGTGCAGATTGAGTACAGAAGACCAGATGTGTCCAATGAGAGTCATGGTTATTGGTGTAGATTGAGTACAGACGACCAGATGTTTGTAATGAGAGTCATGGTTATTGGTGCAGATTGAGTACAGAAGACCAGATGTTTGTAATGAGAGTCATGGTTATTGGTGCAGATTGAGTACAGAAGACCAGATGTGTCCAATGAGAGTCATGGTTATTGGTGCAGATTGAGTACAGAAGACCAGATGTTTGTAATGAGAGTCATGGTTATTGGTGCAGATTGAGTACAGAAGACTAGATGTTTGTAATGAGAGTCATGGCTATTGGTGTAGATTGAGTACAGAAGACCAGATGTTTGTAATGAGAGTCATGGTTATTGGTGCAGATTGAGTACAGAAGACTAGATGTTGTAATGAGAGTCATGGTTATTGGTGCAGATTGAGTACAGAAGACCAGATGTTTGTAATGAGAGTCATGGTTATTGGTGCAGATTGAGTACAGAAGACCAGATGTGTCCAATGAGAGTCATGGTTATTGGTGCAGATTGAGTACAGAAGACCAGATGTTTGTAATGAGAGTCATGGTTATTGGTGCAGATTGAGTACAGAAGACCAGAAGTGTCCAATGAGAGTCATGGTTATTGGTGCAGATTGAGTATAGAGACCAGATGTTTGTAATGAGAGTCATGGTTATTGGTGCAGAATGAGTACAGAAGACCAGATGTTTGTAATGAGAGTCATGGTTATTGGTGTAGATTGAGTACAGAAGACCAGATGTTTGTAATGAGAGTCATGGTTATTGGTGCAGATTGAGTACAGAAGACCAGATGTGTCCAATGAGAGTCATGGTTATTGGTGTAGATTGAGTACAGAAGACCAGATGTTTGTAATGAGAGTCATGGTTATTGGTGCAGATTGAGTACAGAAGACCAGATGTTTGTAATGAGAGTCATGGTTATTGGTGCAGATTGAGTACAGAAGACCAGATGTTTCCAATGAGAGTCATGGTTATTGGTGCAGATTGAGTACAGAAGACCAGATGTGTCCAATGAGAGTCATGGTTATTGGTGTAGATTGAGTACATAAGACCAGATGTTTCCAATGAGAGTCATGGTTATTGGTGCAGATTGAGTACAGAAGACCAGATGTGTCCAATGAGAGTCATGGTTATTGGTGCAGATTGAGTACAGAAGACCAGATGTTTGTAATGAGAGTCATGGTTATTGGTGCAGATTGAGTACAGAAGACCAGATGTTTGTAATGAGAGTCATGGTTATTGGTGCAGATTGAGTACAGAAGACTAGATGTGTCCAATGAGAGTCATGGTTATTGGTGCAGATTGAGTACAGAAGACCAGATGTTTGTAATGAGAGTCATGGTTATTGGTGCAGATTGAGTACAGAAGACCAGATGTTTGTAATGAGAGTCATGGTTATTGGTGCAGATTGAGTACAGAAGACCAGATGTTTGTAATGAGAGTCATGGTTATTGGTGCAGATTGAGTACAGAAGACCAGATGTTTGTAATGAGAGTCATGGTTATTGGTGCAGATTGAGTACAGAAGACCAGATGTTTGTAATGAGAGTCATGGTTATTGGTGCAGATTGAGTACAGAAGACCAGATGTTTGTAATGAGAGTCATGGTTATTGGTGCAGATTGAGTACATAAGACCAGATGTTTGTAATGAGAGTCATGGTTATTGGTGCAGATTGAGTACAGATCAGCAGCTGTTGCAGTAGTTCAGTCTTCATTAGCTGAATGGTAATGAGATAGCAGACGTGTGACTGTGTGTGTGTGTGTGTGTGTGTGTGTGTGTGTGTGTGTGTGTGTGTGTGTGTGTGTGTGTGTGTGTGTGTGTGTGTGTGTGTGTGTGTGTGTGTGTGTGTGTGTGTGTGTGTGTGTGTGTGTGTGTTAGCTGAATGGTAGTGATGTGGTGGAAGTTAGTACAGCTACTGGCGGAGGGAGGGTGTAACGTACTGGAAGATCTCTGTCCTATAAATACTGAGGTGGGTTGAAGAAATGGAGGGAGGGTGTAACGTAATGGAAGATCTCTCTCCTATAAATACTGAGGTGGGTTGAATAAACGGAGGGAGGGTGTAACATGCTGGAAGATCTCTGTCCTATAAATGATGAGGTGGGTTGAAGAAATGGAGGGAGGGTGTAACATACTGGAAGATCTCTCTCCTATAAATACTGAGGTGGGTTGAAGAAATGGAGGGAGGGTGTAACGTAATGGAAGATCTCGGTCCTATAAATACTGAGGTGGGTTGAAGAAATGGAGGGAGGGTGTAACATACTGGAAGATCTCTCTCCTATAAATACTGAGGTGGGTTGAAGAAATGGAGGGAGGGTGTAACATACTGGAAGATCTCTCTCCTATAAATACTGAGGTGGGTTGAAGAAATGGAGGGAGGGTGTAACGTAATGGAAGATCTCTGTCCTATAAATGATGAGAGGGAGATTGCATCAGAATATCATGTGGAACACATTATGGAGATATAAGCATACAAATGTGCAGTAGTCAATGTTTATAACATAAAGTTTTAGTTGATAGTTTACCAATAATTGATATCTAAATTATCTCAGTACTGTCAGTGTCTGTATTGAGACTGTCTCAGTGCTGTCAGTGTCTGTATTGAGACTGTCTCAGTACTGTCAGTGTCTGTATTGAGACTGTCTCAGTACTGTCTGTGTCTGTATTGAGACCTCTGTCTCAGTACTGTCTGTGTCTGTATTGAGACTGTCTCAGTACTGTCAGTGTCTGTATTGAGACTGTCTCAGTACTGTCTGTGTCTGTATTGATACGTCTGTCTCAGTACTGTCTGTGTCTGTATTGATACCTCTGTCTCAGTACTGTCTGTGTCTGTATTGAGACCTCTGTCTCAGTGCTGTCAGTGTCTGTATTGAGACTGTCTCAGTACTGTCAGTGTCTGTATTGAGACTGTCTCAGTACTGTCTGTGTCTGTATTGAGACCTCTGTCTCAGTACTGTCTGTGTCTGTATTGAGACCTCTGTCTCAGTACTGTCAGTGTCTGTATTGAGACTGTCTCAGTACTGTCAGTGTCTGTATTGAGACCTCTGTCTCAGTACTGTCAGTGTCTGTATTGAGACTGTCTCAGTACTGTCAGTGTCTGTATTGAGACCTCTGTCTCAGTACTGTCAGTGTCTGTATTGAGACTGTCTCAGTACTGTCAGTGTCTGTATTGAGACCTCTGTCTCAGTACTGTCAGTGTCTGTATTGAGACTGTCTCAGTACTGTCAGTGTCTGTATTGAGACCTCTGTCTCAGTACTGTCAGTGTCTGTATTGAGACTGTCTCAGTACTGTCAGTGTCTGTATTGAGACTGTCTCAGTACTGTCTGTGTCTGTATTGAGACTGTCTCAGTACTGTCTGTGTCTGTATTGAGACTGTCTCAGTACTGTCAGTGTCTGTATTGAGACTGTCTCAGTACTGTCAGTGTCTGTATTGAGAACTCTGTTGACAGAACAGCACTGTTAAATAAGGCCCCCTGCCCCCCTCAGTAAGGCCCCCTGTCCCTCTCAGTAAGGCCCCCTGCCCCCCCTCAGTAAGCCCCTGCTCCCCCTCAGTAAGGCCCCCTGTCCCCCCTCAGTAAGGCCCCCAGCCCCCCTCAGTAAGGCCGCCTGCCCCCCCTCAGTAAGGCCCCCTGCCCCCCCTCAGTAAGGCCCCCAGCCCCCCTCAGTAAGGCCCCCTGCCCCCCCTCAGTAAGGCCCCCTGCCCCCCCTCAGTAAGGCCCCCAGCCCCCCCTCAGTAAGGCCCCCTGCCCCCCCTCAGTAAGGCCCCCTGCCCCCCCTCAGTAAGGCCCCCAGCCCCCCTAGGTAAGGCCCCCTGCCCCCCCTCAGTGAGGCCCCCTGCCCCCCTCAGTAAGGCCCCCAGCCCCCCCTCAGTAAGGCCCCCTGCCCCCCCTCAGTAAGGCCCCCAGCCCCCCCCTCAGTAAGGCCCCCTGCCCCCCCTCAGTAAGGCCCCCAGCCCCCCCTAAGTAAGGCCCCCTGCCCCCCCTCAGTAAGGCCCCCAGCCCCCTCTCAGTAAGGCCCCCTGCCCCCTCCCCAGTAAGGCCCCCAGCCCCCTCTCAGTAAGGCCCCCTGCCCCCCCTCAGTAAGCCCCCCTGCCCCCCCCTCAGTAAGGCCCCCTGCTCTCCAGATGATATTGAATTCAACAGCTCAGTTTTGGGGTGTTTCTCTGCTGTCCCCCCAGGCACCCCACAGGTACAGGAACTGATCCCAGCTCTCTAGTGGTGTGGCTGGGAACTGATCCCAGCTCTCTAGTGGTGTGGCTGGGAACTGATCCCAGCTCTCTAGTGGTGTGGCTGGCGATGGACCAGGGACTTAGCCTCAGGCACTGTCCCTCTGCTTCTAGCCTCCCAGGGCTATAATGGAGAGAAACAAAAGCACAGAGATCTGCATCTCTCCATTTAAGTCATTCAGCAGATTCTCCATATCCAGAGCATCGTACAGGAGC
Organism: Salvelinus namaycush; assembly: GCF_016432855.1. Taxonomy (NCBI): domain Eukaryota; kingdom Metazoa; phylum Chordata; class Actinopteri; order Salmoniformes; family Salmonidae; genus Salvelinus; species Salvelinus namaycush. The sequence goes on from NW_024058166.1 coordinate 28,506, forward strand.
AATTAGGGTGAAGTGCCTTGCTCAAGGGCACGTCGACAGATTATTCACCTCATAGGACTCAGGGATTCAACACCAGAGACCTTTCAGTTACTGGCCCAACATTCTGAATCGCCACACACACACACACACACACACACACTCTCCCCCTCTCTCCCTCTCTCCCTCTCTCCCTCTCTTCCTCTCAATATATCTTTCTCTCAATACATCTCCCTCTCTCCCTCTCACTCCCTCTCTCTCCCTCTCTCTCTACCTCTCTCTCAATCTCTCTCCCCCTCTCTCCCTCCCTCTCTCCCTCTCTTCCTCTCTTCCTCTCAATATATCTTTCTCTCAATACATCTCTCTCTCTCGTTTCTCTCATATCTCTCCTTCTCTCTCTGTCAGCCCACATCTCCGACCGGAAGCGGTTTGGGCACAGGCAATGTTGTCTGTGTGTGTGTGTGTGTGTGTGTGTGTGTGTGTGTGTGTGTGTGTGTGTGTGTGTGTGTGTGTGTGTGTGTGTGTGTGTGTGTGTGTGTGTGTGTGTGTGTGTGTGTGTGTGTGTGTGTGTTTGTAGTTTTGTGTGTGGGCGTGCTTCTCCAAACCATGCTGTAGAGGTCAGGGGTCAGCTGTGGAGGCGGCTAACAGAAATCTTTTACAGCCATCACTAATGTAAACACACGAACAGACAAGACAGTGAAATTAACACTGAGGCTGTTACTGTAGATAGAGACTGTTACAGTAGATAGAGACTGTTACAGTAGATATAGACTGTTACAGTAGATAGAGACTGTTACCGTAGATAGAGACTGTTACCGTAGATAGAGACTGTTACAGTAGATAGAGACTGTTACAGTAGATAGATAGAGACTGTTACAGTAGATAGATAGAGACTGTTACAGTAGATAGATAGAGACTGTTACAGTAGATAGAGACTGTTACAGTAGATATATAGAGACTGTTACAGTAGATAGATAGAGACTGTTACAGTAGATAGAGACTGTTACAGTAGATAGATAGAGACTGTTACAGTAGATAGATAGAGACTGTTACAGTAGATAGAGACTGTTACAGTAGATAGATAGAGACTGTTACTGTAGATAGAGACTGTTACAGTAGATAGAGACTGTTACAGTAGATAGAGACTGTTACTGTAGATAGAGACTGTTACAGTAGATATAGACTGTTACACTAGATAGAGACTGTTACTGTAGATAGAGACTGTTACAGTAGATATAGACTGTTACACTAGATAGAGACTGTTACTGTAGATAGAGACTGTTACAGTAGATATAGACTGTTACAGTAGATAGAGACTGTTACAGTAGATAGAGACTGTTACAGTAGATAGAGACTGTTACAGTAGATAGAGACTGTTACAGTAGATAGATAGAGACTGTTACAGTAGATAGAGACTGTTACAGTAGATAGATAGAGACTGTTACAGTAGATAGATAGAGACTGTTACAGTAGATAGAGACTGTTACAGTAGATAGAGACTGTTACAGTAGATAGATAGAGACTGTTACAGTAGATAGATAGAGACTGTTACAGTAGATAGAGACTGCTACAGTAGATAGATAGAGACTGTTACACTAGATAGAGACTGTTACAGTAGATAGAGACTGTTACAGTAGATAGAGGCTGTTACAGGAGATAGAGACTGTTACAGTAGATATAGACTGCTACAGTAGATAGATAGAGACTGTTACAGTAGATAGAGACTGTTACAGTAGATAGAGGCTGTTACAGTAGATAGAGACTGTTACACTAGATAGAGACTGTTACTGTAGATAGATAGAGACTGTTACAGTAGATAGAGACTGTTACAGTAGATAGAGACTGCTACAGTAGATATAGGATGTTACAGTAGATAGAGACTGTTACAGTAGATATAGACTGTTACAGTAGATAGAGACTGTTACAGTAGATAGAGACTGTTACAGTAGATAGATAGAGACTGTTACAGTAGATAGAGACTGTTACAGTAGATAGAGACTGTTACAGTAGATAGAGACTGTTACAGTAGATAGAGACTGTTACAGTAGATAGAGACTGTTACAGTAGATAGAGACTGTTACAGTAGATAGATAGAGACTGTTACAGTAGATAGATAGAGACTGTTACAGTAGATAGATAGAGACTGTTACAGTAGATAGAGACTGTTACAGTAGATAGATAGAGACTGTTACAATAGATAGATAGAGACTGTTACAGTAGATAGAGACTGTTACAGTAGATAGATAGAGACTGTTACAGTAGATAGATAGAGACTGTTACAGTAGATAGATAGAGACTGTTACAGTAGATAGATAGAGACTGTTACAGTAGATAGAGACTGTTACAGTAGATAGATAGAGACTGTTACTGTAGATAGAGACTGTTACAGTAGATAGAGACTGTTACAGTAGATAGAGACTGTTACTGTAGATAGAGACTGTTACAGTAGATATAGACTGTTACACTAGATAGAGACTGTTACTGTAGATAGAGACTGTTACAGTAGATATAGACTGTTACACTAGATAGAGACTGTTACTGTAGATAGAGACTGTTACAGTAGATAGAGACTGCTACAGTAGATAGATAGAGACTGTTACAGTAGATAGATAGAGACTGTTACAGTAGATAGAGACTGTTACAGTAGATAGATAGAGACTGTTACAGTAGATAGATAGAGACTGTTACAGTAGATAGATAGAGACTGTTACAGTAGATATAGACTGTTACACTAGATAGAGACTGTTACAGTAGATAGAGGCTGTTACAGGAGATAGAGACTGTTACAGTAGATATAGACTGTTACAGTAGATAGATAGAGACTGTTACAGTAGATAGAGACTGTTACAGTAGATAGAGACTGTTACAGTAGATATAGACTGTTACACTAGATAGAGACTGTTACAGTAGATAGATAGAGACTGTTACAGTAGATAGAGACTGTTACAGTAGATAGAGACTGTTACAGTAGATATAGGATGTTACAGTAGATAGAGACTGTTACAGTAGATAGAGACTGTTACAGTAGATAGAGACTGTTACAGTAGATAGAGACTGTTACAGTAGATAGATAGAGACTGTTACAGTAGATAGAGACTGTTACAGTAGATAGAGACTGTTACAGTAGATAGAGACTGTTACAGTAGATAGAGACTGTTACTGTAGATAGAGACTGTTACACTAGATAGAGACTGTTACTGTAGATAGATAGAGACTGTTACAGTAGATAGAGACTGTTACAGTAGATAGAGACTGTTACAGGAGATAGAGACTGTTACAGTAGATATAGACTGCTACAGTAGATAGATAGAGACTGTTACACTAGATAGAGACTGTTACAGTAGATAGAGACTGTTACAGTAGATAGAGGCTTTTACAGTAGATAGAGACTGTTACAGTAGATAGAGGCTGTTACAGTAGATAGAGGCTGTTACAGTAGATAGAGACTGTTACAGTAGATAGAGACTGTTACAGTAGATAGATAGAGACTGTTACAGTAGATAGATAGAGACTGTTACAGTAGATAGAGACTGTTACAGTAGATAGATAGAGACTGTTACAGTAGATAGATAGAGACTGTTACAGTAGATATATAGAGACTGTTACAGTAGATAGATAGAGGCTGTTACAGTAGATAGAGACTGTTACAGTAGATATAGGCTGTTACAGTAGATAGAGGCTGTTACAGTAGATAGATAGAGGCTTTTACAGTAGATAGAGACTGTTACAGTAGATAGAGGCTGTTACAGTAGATAGAGGCTGTTACAGTAGATAGAGACTGTTACAGTAGATAGAGGCTGTTACAGTAGATAGAGACTGTTACAGTAGATAGATAGAGACTGTTACAGTAGATAGATAGAGACTGTTACAGTAGATAGAGACTGTTACAGTAGATAGAGACTGTTACAGTAGATAGATAGAGACTGTTACAGTAGATAGAGACTGTTACAGTAGATAGATAGAGACTGTTACAGTAGATAGATAGAGACTGTTACAGTAGATAGAGACTGTTACAGTAGATAGATAGAGACTGTTACAGTAGATAGAGACTGTTACAGTAGATAGATAGAGACTGTTACATTAGATAGAGACTGTTACAGTAGATAGAGGCTGTTACAGTAGATAGAGGCTGTTACAGTAGATAGATAGAGACTGTTACAGTAGATAGAGACTGTTACAGTAGATAGAGACTGTTACAGGAGATAGAGACTGTTACAGTAGATATAGACTGTTACAGTAGATAGATAGAGACTGTTACAGTAGATAGAGACTGTTACAGTAGATAGAGACTGTTACAGTAGATAGAGACTGTTACAGAACAGCACATTAACAAATCAAGGCTGTTACCACCTCTAGTGGAGTGGAATGAAAGCACAAACAGACTGATACCCAGGCTATGAACAGACAGTCACAGCTAGCAGACTGTATTACAGCTAGTGGAATGATAGCACAAACAGACTGATTCCCAGGCTATGAACAGACAGTCACAGCTAGCAGACTGTATTACAGCTAGTGGAATGATAGCACAAACAGACTGATTCCCAGGCTATGAACAGACAGCCATAGCTAGCAGACTGTATTACAGCTAGTGGAACGATAGCACAAACAGACTGATACCCAGGCTATGAACAGACAGCCACAGCTAGCAGACTGTATTACAGCTAGTGGAATGATAGCACAAACAGACTGATTCCCAGGCTACGAACAGACAGCCACAGCTAGCAGACTGTATTACAGCTAGTGGAATGATAGCACAAACAGACTGATTCCCAGGCTATGAACAGACAGCCACAGCTAGCAGACTGTATTACAGCTAGTGGAATGATAGCACAAACAGACTGATTCTCAGGCTATGAACAGACAGCCACAGCTAGCAGACTGTATTACAGCTAGTGGAATGATAGCACAAACAGACTGATACCCAGGCTATGAACAGACAGTCACAGCTAGCAGACTGTATTACAGCTAGTGGAATGATAGCACAAACAGACTGATTCCCAGATTATGAACAGACAGTCACAGCTAGCAGACTGTATTACAGCTAGTGGAATGATAGCACAAACAGACTGATTCCCAGGCTATGAACAGACAGCCACAGCTAGCAGACTGTATTACAGCTAGTGGAATGATAGCACAAACAGACTGAGCTGGCAACTAGGAGTCTCTAGGGTACCCATTAGGACTGAGGCATAGAGACTTTACACTTCCACCCCCTGCTCACGCTACCGCGCAATTACCACAGCTAGTCCATGCTAATACTGCTACTGTTTCTCTACTGTACAATAACAGCTAGGACATGCTAATACTGCTACTGTCTCTCTACTGAACAATAACAGCTAGGCCATGCTAACACTGCTACTGTCTCTCTACTGAACAATAACAGCTAGGCCATGCTAATACTGCTACTGTCTCTCTACTGAACAATAACAGCTAGGCCATGCTAATACTGCTACTGTCTCTCTACTGAACAATAACAGCTAGGCCATGCTAATACTGCTACTGTCTCTCTACTGAACAATAACAGCTAGGCCATGCTAATACTGCTACTGTTTCTCTACTGTACAATAACAGCTAGGACATGCTAATACTGCTACGGTCTCTCTACTGAACAATAACAGCTAGGACATGCTAATACTGCTACTGTCTCTCTACTGAACAATAACAGCTAGGCCATGCTAATACTGCTACTGTCTCTCTACTGAACAATAACAGCTAGGCCATGCTAATACTGCTACTGTTTCTCTACTGTACAATAACAGCTAGGACATGCTAATACTGCTACGGTCTCTCTACTGAACAATAACAGCTAGGACATGCTAATACTGCTACTGTCTCTCTACTGAACAATAACAGCTAGGCCATGCTAATACTGCTACTGTCTCTCTACTGAACAATAACAGCTAGGCCATGCTAATACTGCTACTGTCTCTCTACTGAACAATAACAGCTAGGCCATGCTAATACTGCTACTGTCTCTCTACTGAACAATAACAGCTAAGTCATGCTACTGTCTCTCTACTGTACAATAACAGCTAGGACATGCTAATACTGCTACTGTCTCTCTACTGAACAATAACAGCTAGGCCATGCTAATACTGCTACTGTCTCTCTATTGAACAATAACAGCTAGCCCATGCTACTGTCTCTCTACTGAACAATAACAGCTAGGCCATGCTAATACTGCTACGGTCTCTCTACTGAACAATAACAGCTAGGACATGCTAATACTGCTACTGTCTCTCTACTGAACAATAACAGCTAGGCCATGCTAATACTGCTACTGTCTCTCTACTGAACAATAACAGCTAGCCCATGCTACTGTCTCTCTACTGAACAATGACAGCTAGGCCATGCTAACACTGCTACTGTCTCTCTACTGAACAATAACAGCTAGGCCATGCTACTGTCTCTCTACTGAACAATGACAGCTAGGCCATGCTAACACTGCTACTGTCTCTCTACTGAACAATGACAGCTAGGCCATGCTAATACTGCTACTGACTCTCTACTGAACAATAACAGCTAGGCCATGCTAATACTGCTACTGTCTCTCTACTGTACAATAACAGCTAGGACATGCTAATACTGCTACTGTCTCTCTACTGAACAATGACAGCTAGGCCATGCTAATACTGCTACTGTCTCTCTACTGAACAATAACAGCTAGGCCATGCTAATACTGCTACTGTCTCTCTACTGAACAATAACAGCTAGGACATGCTAATACTGCTACTGTCTCTCTACTGAACAATGACAGCTAGGCCATGCTAATACTGCTACTGTCTCTCTACTGAACAATAACAGCTAGGCCATGCTAATACTGCTACTGTCTCTCTACTGTACAATAACAGCTAGGACATGCTAATACTGCTACTGTCTCTCTACTGAACAATGACAGCTAGGCCATGCTAATACTGCTACTGTCTCTCTACTGTACAATAACAGCTAGGCCATGCGAATACTGCTACTGTCTCTCTACTGAACAATAACAGCTAGGACATGCTAATACTGCTACTGTCTCTCTACTGTAGAATAACAGCTAGGCCATGCTAATACTGCTACTGTCTCTCTACTGTACAATAACAGCTAGGACATGCTAATACTGCTACTGTCTCTCTACTGAACAATAACAGCTAGGACATGCTAATACTGCTACTGTCTCTCTACTGAACAATGACAGCTAGGCCATGCTAATACTGCTACTGTCTCTCTACTGTACAATAACAGCTAGGCCATGCTAATACTGCTACTGTCTCTCTACTGAACAATAACAGCTAGGCCATGATAACACTGCTACTGTCTCTCTACTGAACAATGACAGCTAGGCCATGCTAATACTGCTACTGTCTCTCTACTGAACAATGACAGCTAGGCCATGCTACTGTTTCTCTACTGAACAATGACAGCTAGGCCATGCTACTGTTTCTCTACTGAACAATGACAGCTAGGCCATGCTACTGTTTCTCTACTGAACAATGACAGCTAGGCCATGCTACTGTTTCTCTACTGAACAATGACAGCTATGCCTGGTTCATCAGTGGATTTAGCTGTTGTTGTTAACATCCCACTGGTCCACATCCCCTTTAGTAACGTGTTGAGAGAGAGAGAAAGAGAGAGAGAGAGAGAGAGAATGAGAATGTGAATGAGCTGAGAGACAAAGCAAGAAGGGCATTCTATGCCATTAAAAGGAACATCAAAATTGAAATTCCAATTAGAATCTGGCTCAAAATTTTTCAATCAGTTATAGAACCAATTGCTCTATATGGCAGTGAAGTATGGGGTCCACTCTCTAATAATGAATTTACTAAATGGGACAAACATCCAACTGAAATATTGCATGCAGAGTTTTGCAAGACTGTATTGCAAGTACAAAGAAAAACTCCAAATAACGCATGTAGGGCAGAATTGGGCCAATACCCCCTCCTCATTCGAATAGAAAAAAGAGCCATCAAATTTTACAACCATCTAAAAACAAGTGACCCTAAAACATTCCATCACACAGCTCTACAATGTCAAGAGATGAAACCAGAGAAGAGTCCCCTCAGCCAGCTGGTTCTGAGGCTCAGTTCACCAACCCAAACCAACCCCATAGAGCCTCGGGACAGCCCTCAGAAAATCTGGCCCAACCAAATCATCACAAAACAAAAAGAAAAATATATAACATATTGGAAAGACACCACAAAAAATCAAAGTAAACTTCAATGCTATTTGGCTCTAAACAGACAGTACATGGTGGCAGACTATCTGACCACTGTGACTGATAGAAAACTGAGGAAAACATTGACTAGGGAGAGGTAGAGACAGAGGTGCATTTCCTACTACACTGTGACAAATACTCAGACCTAAGAGCATATTTCTTTCCCAAAATTATAACTCAATACAAAGAATTTGAAACTATAAAAGATGAAGAAAAAATCAAATATTTATTGGGTGAAAAGCCAAAATGTGCAGTTTTGGCAGCCAAATATGTGTCCTCCTGCCACAGCCTGAGGGACAGCCAGTGAAAAATGCAAAGTAATGTTGATAATATTTCCCATTTAGCTTAGTTTTGTTTTGTCTTTCATACCAGGTCATATGTCTTCTCAAGTCATATTGACACTGGTCTACTACCATTGATTTAATGTATTGTTCTGATTAATATTGTTGTTGTAGTTGTTGTTAATGGTAATCCCATGTCCACTACTACTATTATTATTGCTGTTGGTCCCACCATTTATTTAATTATAAATATATATATATATTGTATATATATACATATATATTTGATTTTGATTTTTCGATATGTATACTTTGACAATGTAAGTAATAATGAACTTGCCATGTCAATAAAGTCAATTGAATTGAATTGAGAGAAAGAGAGAAAGAGAGAGAGAGAGAGAGAGAACTGGAAGGAAAGGCGGACAAAGGAGGTGTTGACTTTGGGGATGACTAGTGAGATAGAGAGAGAGAGAGAGATACCAATTAGATACCAATTTCAACATACCAATTAGGATCTGGCTAAAAATACTTGAATCAGTCATAGAGCCAATTGCCCTTTATGGTTGTGATACATATATATCAACGAATTGGCGCGGGCACTAGAACAGTCTGCAGCACCCGGTCTCACCCTACTAGAATCCGATGTCAAATGTCTACTGTTTGCTGATGATCTGGTGCTTCTGTCACCAACCAAGGAGGGCCTACAGCAGCACCTAGATCTTCTGCACAGATTCTGTCAGACCTGGGCCCTGACAGTAAATCTCAGTAAGACCAAAATAATGGTGTTCCAAAAAAGGTCCAGTCGCCAGGACCACAAATTCCATCTAGACACCGTTGCCCTAGAGCACACAAAAAACTATACATACCTCGGCCTAAACATCAGCACCACAGGTAACTTCCACAAAGCTCTGAACGATCTGAGAGACAAGGCAAGAAGGGCATTCTATGCCATCAAAAGGAACATAAATTTCAACATACCAATTAGGATCTGGCTAAAAATACTTGAATCAGTCATAGAGCCCATTGCCCTTTATGGTTGTGAGGTCTGGGGTCCGCTCACCAACCAAGATTTCACAAAATGGGGCAAACACCAAATTGAGACTCTGCATGCAGAATTCTGCAAAAATATCCTCCGTGTACAACGTAGAACACCAAATAATGCATGCAGAGCAGAATTAGGCCGATACCCACTAATTATCAAAATCCAGAAAAGAGACGTTAAATTCTACAACCACCTAAAAGGAAGCGATTCCCAAACCTTCCATAACAAAGCCATCACCTACAGAGAGATGAACCTGGAGAAGAGTCCCCTAAGCAAGCTGGTCCTAGGGCTCTGTTCACAAACACAAACACACCCCACAGAGCCCCAGGACAACAGCACAATTAGACCCAACCAAATCATGAGAAAACAAAAAGATAATTACTTGACACATTGGAAAGAATTAACAAAAAAACAGAGCAAACTAGAATGCTATTTGGCTCTAAACAGAGAGTACACAGTGGCAGAATACCTGACCACTGTGACTGACCCAAACTTAAGGAAAGCTTTGACTATGTACAGACTCAGTGAGCATAGCCTTGCTATTGAGAAAGGCCGCCGTAGGCAGACCTGGCTCTCAAGAGAAGACAGGCTATGTGCACACTGCTCACAAAATGAGGTGGAAACTGAGCTGCACTTTCTAACCTCCTGCCCAATGTATGACCATATTAGAGATACATATTTCCCTCAGATTACACAGATCCACAAAGAATTCGAAAACAAATCCAATTTTGATAAACTCCCATATCTACTGGGAGAAATTCCACAGTGTGCCATCACAGCAGCAAGATTTGTGACCTGTTGCCACAAGAAAAGGTCAACCAGTGAAGAACAAACAGCATTGTAAATACAACCCATATTTATGCTTATTTATTTTAACTTGTGTGCTTTAACCATTCATACATTGTTACACCACTGTATATATATAATATGACATTTGTAATGTCTTTATTGTTTTGAAACTTCTGTATGTGTAATGTTTACTGTTAATTTTAATTGTTTGTTTCACTTTTGTGTATTGTCTACCTCACTTGCTTTGGCAATGTTAACACATGTTTCCCATGCCAATAAAGCCCCTTGAATTGAATTGAATTGAATTGAGAGAGAGAGAAAGAGAGAGAGAGAGAGAGAAAGAGAGAAAGAGAGAGAGAGAGAAAGAGAGAAAGAGAGAAAGAGAGAGAGAGAGAGAGAGAGAGAGAGAGAGAGAGAGAGAGAGAGAGAGAGAGAGAGAGAGAGAGAGAGAGAGAGAGAGAGAGAGAGACATTATACACCACATACACACCCATTGGTCTCAGTACCTCCCACTATTCTAGTCAGCTAACCATTATACAGAGGGAGAGGAGGGGGTATCCGTGTCATTGAGTCTCTTCCGGACGCCATTTCACCCAACAAAATAAGACATTTAATGGCCGGCACGACGCATCCCCGCGCCAAACAAGCTGGGTGGGTCGGAGAGAGAAAAAGAATGTAGAGAAAATTGCCTTCTGAATAATCCGCTCTTCTCTGCCTTGCGTCCTAAATGGCGACCTGTTTCCCTATGAGCTCTGGTCAAAAGTAGTGCGCTACATAGGGAATATAGTGTCGTTTGGGACGGTGCTCTCTCCCTTCTGCCTGAAAGGTTCTCTGAAGGTTATTGTTGAGAATAATGCTGTTTCCTGGCCCTCCCGCAGATGACAATCATCTTTCCAATTTGTTTGAGATTAGGTCATAGGGAAACGCTGCATCGTAAACACACAGGGCCGTGGACGATAGAGAGAGGATGGAGGGGAGGAAAGCGAAGGGAAGGATAGATGCTGTTGGACGCCTCATAGCTTTGATTACCGTGACAGTGGCTGAGTCTTCAATAGCACCCTTTTTCCCTATGTAGTGCGCTACTTTTGACCAGGGCCCTATTCCCTATGTAGTGCACTACTTTCGACCAGGGCCAATAGAGTGCCATTTAGGATGTACCCATGACACTGGCTAAGGTGGAAGCCAGGCCACAAACAGACCTATGTGTGTGTGTGTGTGTGTGTGTGTGTGTGTGTGTGTGTGTGTGTGTGTGTGTGTGTATTCTTAAATTTCTGTGTTGACTGTAACAGCAAGATTCCACCACCCCTCGTCCTGATAAACTGTAATGTTTGATTGGTGGGCAGATCCGTCTACACATTGTAGCATAGATTCAGCAGCTTCAAAAGGAGCGAAACCTAAATATAATATTTGAGTGAATTATTTTCTTTGAGATATTTCCCCCAGAATGCATTTGCGGTGTTGCACAATCCAGGAGAACACTTTCTTTGTACCAGTTCCCCTCTCCTTCTGTCACATTGTACATTCATAAAAGCCGACAGTCAGATGTCCCCCTCTCCTTCTGTCACATTGTACATTCATGAAAGCAGACAGTCAGATGTAATAGATCTAACCACTATGTTAGAGGACGGCCCTCGTTCCACAGAGTCATGTTAGTGGACGGCCAGCCCTCGTTCTACAGATCCATGTTAGTGGACGGCCAGCTCTCGTTCCACAGAGTCATGTTAGTGGACGGCCAGCCCTCGTTCTACAGAGTCATGTTAGTGGACGGCCAGCTCTCGTTCCACCGAGTCATGTTAGTGGACGGCCAGCTCTCGTTCCACAGAGTCATGTTAGTGGACGGCCAGCCCTCGTTCTACAGAGACATGTTAGTGGACGGCCAGCTCTCGTTCCACAGAGTCATGTTAGTGGACGGCCAGCCCTCGTTCTACAGAGACATGTTAGTGGACGGCCAGCCCTCGTTCTACAGAGACATGTTAGTGGACGGCCAGCCCTCGTTCTACAGATCCATGTTAGTGGACGGCCAGCCCTCGTTCTACAGAGACATGTTAGTGGACGGCCAGCCCTCGTTCTACAGAGACATGTTAGTGGACGGCCAGCCCACGTTCTACAGATCCATGTTAGTGGACGGCCAGCCTTGTTCTACAGAGACATGTTAGTGGACGGCCAGCCCTCGTTCTACAGAGACATGTTAGTGGACGGCCAGTCCTCGTTCTACAGAGACATGTTAGTGGATGGCCAGCCCTCGTTCTACAGAGACATGTTAGTGGACGGCCAGCCCTCGTTCTACAGAGACATGTTAGTGGACGGCCAGCCCTCGTTCTACAGAGACATGTTAGTGGACGGCCAGCCCTCGTTCTACAGATCCATGTTAGTGGATGGCCAACCCTCGTTCTACAGAGCCATGTTAGTGGACGGCCAACCCTCGTTCTACAGAGACATGTTAGTGGACGGCCAGCCCTCGTTCTACAGAGACATGTTAGTGGACGGCCAGCCCTCGTTCTACAGATCCATGTTAGTGGACGGCCAGCCCTCGTTCTACAGAGTCATGTTAGTGGACGGCCAGCCCTCGTTCTACAGAGCCATGTTAGTGGACGGCCAGCCCTCGTTCTACAGAGTCATGTTAGTGGACGGCCAGCCCTCGTTCTACAGAGTCATGTTAGTGGACGGCCAGCCCTCGTTCTACAGAGTCATGTTAGTGGACGGCCAGCCCTCGTTCTACAGATCCATGTTAGTGGACGGCCAGCCCTCGTTCTACAGATCCATGTTAGTGGACGGCCAGCCCTCGTTCTACAGAGACATGTTAGTGGACGGCCAGCCCTCGTTCTACAGAGTCATGTTAGCGGACGGCCAGCCCTCGTTCTACAGAGACATGTTAGCGGACGGCCAGCCCTCGTTCTACAGAGACATGTTAGCGGACGGCCAGCCCTCGTTCTACAGAGACATGTTAGTGGACGGCCAGCCCTCGTTCTACAGAGACATGTTAGTGGACGGCCAGCCCTCGTTCCACAGAGTCATGTTAGTGGACGGCCAGTCCTCGTTCTACAGAGTCATGTTAGTGGACGGCCAGCCCTCGTTCTACAGAGACATGTTAGTGGACGGCCAGCCCTCGTTCTACAGAGACATGTTAGTGGACGGCCAGCCCTCGTTCTACAGAGTCATGTTAGTGGACGGCCAGCCCTCGTTCTACAGAGGCATGTTAGTGGACGGCCAGCCCTCGTTCTACAGAGACATGTTAGTGGACGGCCAGCCCTCGTTCTACAGAGACATGTTAGTGGACGGCCAGCCCTCGTTCTACAGATCCATGTTAGTGGACGGCCAGCCCTCGTTCTACAGAGTCATGTTAGTGGACGGCCAGCCCTCGTTCTACAGAGCCATGTTAGTGGACGGCCAGCCCTCGTTCTACAGAGTCATGTTAGTGGACGGCCAGCCCTCGTTCTACAGAGACATGTTAGTGGACGGCCAGCCCTAGTTCTACAGAGTCATGTTAGTGGACGGCCAGCCCTCGTTCTACAGAGGCATGTTAGTGGACGGCCAGCCCTCGTTCTACAGAGACATGTTAGTGGACGGCCAGCCCTCGTTCTACAGAGACATGTTAGTGGACGGCCAGCCCTCGTTCTACAGATCCATGTTAGTGGACGGCCAGCCCTCGTTCTACAGAGCAATGTTAGTGGACGGCCAGCCCTCGTTCTACAGAGACATGTTGGTCGACGGCCAGCCCTCGTTCTACAGATCCATGTTAGTGGACGGCCAGCCCTCGTTCTACAGAGACATGTTAGTGGACGGCCAGCCCTCGTTCTACAGAGACATGTTAGTGGACGGCCAGTCCTCGTTCTACAGAGACATGTTAGTGGATGGCCAGCCCTTGTTCTACAGAGACATGTTAGTGGACGGCCAGCCCTCGTTCTACAGAGACATGTTAGTGGACGGCCAGCCCTCGTTCTACAGAGACATGTTAGTGGACGGCCAGCCCACGTTCTACAGATCCATGTTAGTGGACGGCCAGCCTTGTTCTACAGAGACATGTTAGTGGACGGCCAGCCCTCGTTCTACAGAGACATGTTAGTGGACGGCCAGCCCTCGTTCTACAGAGACATGTTAGTGGACGGCCAGCCCTCGTTCTACAGAGACATGTTAGTGGACGGCCAGCCCTCGTTCTACAGAGTCATGTTAGTGGACGGCCAGCCCTCGTTCTACAGAGGCATGTTAGTGGACGGCCAGCCCTCGTTCTACAGAGACATGTTAGTGGACGGCCAGCCCTCGTTCTACAGAGACATGTTAGTGGACGGCCAGCCCTCGTTCTACAGATCCATGTTAGTGGACGGCCAGCCCTCGTTCTACAGAGTCATGTTAGTGGACGGCCAGCCCTCGTTCTACAGAGCCATGTTAGTGGACGGCCAGCCCTCGTTCTACTGAGACATGTTAGTGGACGGCCAGCCCTCGTTCTACAGAGACATGTTAGTGGACGGCCAGCCCTCGTTCTACAGAGACATGTTAGTGGACGGCCAGCCCTCGTTCTACAGAGTCATGTTAGTGGACGGCCAGCCCTCGTTCTACAGAGGCATGTTAGTGGACGGCCAGCCCTCGTTCTACAGAGACATGTTAGTGGACGGCCAGCCCTCGTTCTACAGAGACATGTTAGTGGACGGCCAGCCCTCGTTCTACAGATCCATGTTAGTGGACGGCCAGCCCTCGTTCTACAGAGTCATGTTAGTGGACGGCCAGCCCTCGTTCTACAGAGCCATGTTAGTGGACGGCCAGCCCTCGTTCTACAGAGTCATGTTAGTGGACGGCCAGCCCTCGTTCTACAGAGACATGTTAGTGGACGGCCAGCCCTCGTTCTACAGAGTCATGTTAGTGGACGGCCAGCCCTCGTTCTACAGAGGCATGTTAGTGGACGGCCAGCCCTCGTTCTACAGAGACATGTTAGTGGACGGCCAGCCCTCGTTCTACAGAGACATGTTAGTGGACGGCCAGCCCTCGTTCTACAGAGACATGTTAGTGGACGGCCAGCCCTCGTTCTACAGAGACATGTTAGTGGACGGCCAGCCCTCGTTCTACAGAGACATGTTAGTGGACGGCCAGCCCTCGTTCTACAGATCCATGTTAGTGGACGGCCAGCCCTCGTTCTACAGAGACATGTTAGTGGACGGCCAGCCCTCGTTCTACAGAGACATGTTAGTGGACGGCCAGCCCTCGTTCTACAGAGACATGTTAGTGGACGGCCAGCCCTCGTTCTACAGATCCATGTTAGTGGACGGCCAGCCCTCGTTCTACAGAGACATGTTAGTGGACGGCCAGCCCTCGTTCTACAGAGACATGTTAGTGGACGGCCAGCCCTCGTTCTACAGAGTCATGTTAGCGGACGGCCAGCCCTCGTTCTACAGAGCCATGTTAGTGGACGGCCAGCCCTCGTTCTACTGAGACATGTTAGTGGACGGCCAGCCCTCGTTCTACAGAGACATGTTAGTGGACGGCCAGCCCTCGTTCTACAGAGACATGTTAGTGGACGGCCAGCCCTCGTTCTACAGAGTCATGTTAGTGGACGGCCAGCCCTCGTTCTACAGAGGCATGTTAGTGGACGGCCAGCCCTCGTTCTACAGAGACATGTTAGTGGACGGCCAGCCCTCGTTCTACAGAGACATGTTAGTGGACGGCCAGCCCTCGTTCTACAGATCCATGTTAGTGGATGGCCAGCCCTCGTTCTACAGAGTCATGTTAGTGGACGGCCAGCCCTCGTTCTACAGAGCCATGTTAGTGGACGGCCAGCCCTCGTTCTACAGAGTCATGTTAGTGGACGGCCAGCCCTCGTTCTACAGAGACATGTTAGTGGACGGCCAGCCCTCGTTCTACAGAGTCATGTTAGTGGACGGCCAGCCCTCGTTCTACAGAGGCATGTTAGTGGACGGCCAGCCCTCGTTCTACAGAGACATGTTAGTGGACGGCCAGCCCTCGTTCTACAGAGACATGTTAGTGGACGGCCAGCCCTCGTTCTACAGATCCATGTTAGTGGACGGCCAGCCCTCGTTCTACAGAGACATGTTAGTGGACGGCCAGCCCTCGTTCTACAGAGACATGTTAGTGGACGGCCAGCCCTCGTTCTACAGATCCATGTTAGTGGACGGCCAGCCCTCGTTCTACAGAGACATGTTAGTGGACGGCCAGCCCTCGTTCTACAGAGACATGTTAGTGGACGGCCAGCCCTCGTTCTACAGAGACATGTTAGTGGACGGCCAGCCCTCGTTCTACAGATCCATGTTAGTGGACGGCCAGCCCTCGTTCTACAGAGACATGTTAGTGGACGGCCAGCCCTCGTTCTACAGAGACATGTTAGTGGACGGCCAGCCCTCGTTCTACAGATCCATGTTAGTGGACGGCCAGCCCTCGTTCTACAGAGACATGTTAGTGGACGGCCAGCCCTCGTTCTACAGAGACATGTTAGTGGACGGCCAGCCCTCGTTCTACAGAGACATGTTAGTGGACGGCCAGCCCTCGTTCTACAGATCCATGTTAGTGGACGGCCAGCCCTCGTTCTACAGAGACATGTTAGTGGACGGCCAGCCCTCGTTCTACAGAGACATGTTAGTGGACGGCCAGCCCTCGTTCTACAGAGTCATGTTAGCGGACGGCCAGCCCTCGTTCTACAGAGACATGTTAGCGGACGGCCAGCCCTCGTTCTACAGAGACATGTTAGCGGACGGCCAGCCCTCGTTCTACAGAGACATGTTAGTGGACGGCCAGCCCTCGTTCTACAGAGACATGTTAGCGGACGGCCAGCCCTCGTTCTACAGAGGCATGTTAGTGGACGGCCAGCCCTCGTTCTACAGAGACATGTTAGTGGACGGCCAGCCCTCGTTCTACAGAGACATGTTAGTGGACGGCCAGCCCTCGTTCTACAGAGACATGTTAGTGGATGGCCAGCCCTCGTTCTACAGAGTCATGTTAGTGGACGGCCAGCCCTCGTTCTACAGAGACATGTTAGTGTCATACAGAGACATGTTAGTGTCATACAGAGACATGCTAGTGTCATACAGAAACATGTTAGTGTTATACAGAGACATGTTAGTGTCATACAGAGACATGTTAGTGTCATACAGAGACATGTTAGTGTCATACAGAGACATGTTAGTGTCATACAGATACATGTTAGTGTTATACAGAGACATGTTAGTGTCATACAGAGACATGTTAGTGTCATACAGAGACATGTTAGTGTCATACAGAGACATGTTAGTGTTATACAGAGACATGTTAGTGTTATACAGAGACATGTTAGTGTCATACAGAGACATGTTAGTGTTATACAGAGACATGTTAGTGTCATACAGAGACATGTTAGTGTCATACAGAGACATGTTAGTGTTATACAGAGACATGTTAGTGTTATACAGAGACATGTTAGTGTCATACAGAGACATGTTAGTGTTATACAGAGACATGTTAGTGTTATACAGAGACATGTTAGTGTCATACAGAGACATGTTAGTGTTATACAGAGACATGTTAGTGTCATACAGAGACATGTTAGTGTCATACAGAGACATGTTAGTGTCATACAGAGACATGTTAGTGTCATACAGAGACATGTTAGTGTCATACAGAGACATGTTAGTGTCATAGAGAGACATGTTAGTGTCATACAGAGACATGTTAGTGTCATACAGAGACATGTTAGTGTCATACAGAGACATGTTAGTGTCATACAGAGACATGTTAGTGTTATACAGAGACATGTTAGTGTTATACAGAGACATGTTAGTGTCATACAGAGACATGTTAGTGTCATACAGAGACATGTTAGTGTCATACAGAGACATGTTAGTGTTATACAGAGACATGTTAGTGTCATACAGAGACATGTTAGTGTTATACAGAGACATGTTACTGTCATACAGAGACATGTTAGTGTCATACAGAGACATGTTAGTGTCATACAGAGACATGTTAGTGTTATACAGAGACATGTTAGTGTTATACAGAGACATGTTAGTGTCATACAGAGACATGTTAGTGTTATACAGAGACATGTTAGTGTTATACAGAGACATGTTAGTGTCATACAGAGACATGTTAGTGTCATACAGAGACATGTTAGTGTCATACAGAGACATGTTAGTGTCATACAGAGACATGTTAGTGTTATACAGAGACATGTTAGTGTCATACAGAGACATGTTAGTGTTATACAGAGACATGTTAGTGTTATACAGAGACATGTTAGTGTCATACAGAGACATGTTAGTGTCATACAGAGACATGTTAGTGTTATACAGAGACATGTTAGTGTCATACAGAGACATGTTAGTGTTATACAGAGACATGTTAGTGTCATACAGAGACATGTTAGTGTCATACAGAGACATGTTAGTGTCATACAGAGACATGTTAGTGTTATACAGAGACATGTTAGTGTTATACAGAGACATGTTAGTGTCATACAGAGACATGTTAGTGTTATACAGAGACATGTTAGTGTCATACAGAGACATGTTAGTGTTAGTGTCATACAGAGACATGTTAGTGTTATACAGAGACATGTTAGTGTTATACAGAGACATGTTAGTGTCATACAGAGACATGTTAGTGTCATACAGAGACATGTTAGTGTTATACAGAGACATGTTAGTGTCATACAGAGACATGTTAGTGTCATACAGAGACATGTTAGTGTTATACAGAGACATGTTAGTGTTATACAGATACATGTTAGTGTTATACAGAGACATGTTAGTGTCATACAGAGACATGTTAGTGTTATACAGAGACATGTTAGTGTCATACAGAGACATGTTAGTGTCATAGAGAGACATGTTAGTGTCATACAGAGACATGTTAGTGTCATACAGAGACATGTTAGTGTCATACAGAGACATGTTAGTGTCATACAGAGACATGTTAGTGTTATACAGAGACATGTTAGTGTTATACAGAGACATGTTAGTGTCATACAGAGACATGTTAGTGTCATACAGAGACATGTTAGTGTCATACAGAGACATGTTAGTGTCATACAGAGACATGTTAGTGTTATACAGAGACATGTTAGTGTCATACAGAGACATGTTAGTGTCATACAGAGACATGTTAGTGTCATACAGAGACATGTTAGTGTCATACAGAGACATGTTAGTGTTATACAGAGACATGTTAGTGTCATACAGAGACATGTTAGTGTCATACAGAGACATGTTAGTGTCATACAGAGACATGTTAGTGTCATACAGAGACATGTTAGTGTCATACAGAGACATGTTAGTGTCATACAGAGACATGTTAGTGTTATACAGAGACATGTTAGTGTCATACAGAGACATGTTAGTGTCATACAGAGACATGTTAGTGTCATACAGAGACATGTTAGTGTCATACAGAGACATGTTAGTGTTATACAGAGACATGTTAGTGTCATACAGAGACATGTTAGTGTTAGTGTCATACAGAGACATGTTAGTGTTATACAGAGACATGTTAGTGTTATACAGAGACATGTTAGTGTTATACAGAGACATGTTAGTGTCATACAGAGACATGTTAGTGTTATACAGAGACATGTTAGTGTCATACAGAGACATGTTAGTGTCATACAGAGACATGTTAGTGTCATACAGAGACATGTTAGTGTCATACAGAGACATGTTAGTGTCATACAGAGACATGTTAGTGTTATACAGAGACATGTTAGTGTCATACAGAGACATGTTAGTGTCATACAGAGACATGTTAGTGTCATACAGAGACATGTTAGTGTCATACAGAGACATGTTAGTGTTATACAGAGACATGTTAGTGTCATACAGAGACATGTTAGTGTTAGTGTCATACAGAGACATGTTAGTGTTATACAGAGACATGTTAGTGTTATACAGAGACATGTTAGTGTTATACAGAGACATGTTAGTGTCATACAGAGACATGTTAGTGTTATACAGAGACATGTTAGTGTCATACAGAGACATGTTAGTGTCATACAGAGACATGTTAGTGTTATACAGAGACATGTTAGTGTTATACAGATACATGTTAGTGTTATACAGAGACATGTTAGTGTCATACAGAGACATGTTAGTGTTATACAGAGACATGTTAGTGTCATACAGAGACATGTTAGTGTCATACAGAGACATGTTAGTGTCATAGAGAGACATGTTAGTGTCATAGAGAGACATGTTAGTGTTATACAGAGACATGTTAGTGTCATACAGAGACATGTTAGTGTTATACAGAGACATGTTAGTGTCATACAGAGACATGTTAGTGTCATACAGAGACATGTTAGTGTCATACAGAGACATGTTAGTGTCATACAGAGACATGTTAGTGTCATACAGAGACATGTTAGTGTCATACAGAGACATGTTAGTGTCATACAGAGACATGTTAGTGTCATACAGAGACATGTTAGTGTCATACAGAGACATGTTAGTGTCATACAGAGACATGTTAGTGTCATACAGAGACATGTTAGTGTTATACAGAGACATGTTAGTGTTAGTGTCATACAGAGACATGTTAGTGTTAGTGTCATACAGAGACATGTTAGTGTCATACAGAGACATGTTAGTGTCATACAGAGACATGTTAGTGTCATACAGAGACATGTTAGTGTCATACAGAGACATGTTAGTGTTATACAGAGACATGTTAGTGTCATACAGAGACATGTTAGTGTTATACAGAGACATGTTAGTGTTATACAGAGACATGTTAGTGTCATACAGAGACATGTTAGTGTCATACAGAGACATGTTAGTGTTATACAGAGACATGTTAGTGTCATACAGAGACATGTTAGTGTTATACAGAGACATGTTAGTGTTAGTGTCATACAGAGACATGTTAGTGTCATACAGAGACATGTTAGTGTCATACAGAGACATGTTAGTGTTATACAGAGACATGTTAGTGTTATACAGAGACATGTTAGTGTCATACAGAGACATGTTAGTGTTATACAGAGACATGTTAGTGTTATACAGAGACATGTTAGTGTCATACAGAGACATGTTAGTGTCATACAGAGACATGTTAGTGTTATACAGAGACATGTTAGTGTCATACAGAGACATGTTAGTGTTATACAGAGACATGTTAGTGTTAGTGTCATACAGAGACATGTTAGTGTCATACAGAGACATGTTAGTGTCATACAGAGACATGTTAGTGTCATACAGAGACATGTTAGTGTCATACAGAGACATGTTAGTGTTAGTGTCATACAGAGACATGTTAGTGTCATACAGAGACATGTTAGTGTTATACAGAGACATGTTAGTGTTAGTGTCATACAGAGACATGTTAGTGTTAGTGTCATACAGAGACATGTTAGTGTCATACAGAGACATGTTAGTGTTAGTGTCATACAGAGACATGTTAGTGTTAGTGTCATACAGAGACATGTTAGTGTCATACAGAGACATGTTAGTGTCATACAGAGACATGTTAGTGTCATACAGAGACATGTTAGTGTTATACAGAGACATGTTAGTGTCATACAGAGACATGTTAGTGTCATACAGAGACATGTTAGTGTTATACAGAGACATGTTAGTGTTATACAGAGACATGTTAGTGTTATACAGAGACATGTTAGTGTCATACAGAGACATGTTAGTGTCATACAGAGACATGTTAGTGTCATACAGAGACATGTTAGTGTTATACAGAGACATGTTAGTGTCATACAGAGACATGTTAGTGTCATACAGAGACATGTTAGTGTCATACAGAGACATGTTAGTGTCATACAGAGACATGTTAGTGTCATACAGAGACATGTTAGTGTCATACAGAGACATGTTAGTGTTATACAGAGACATGTTAGTGTCATACAGAGACATGTTAGTGTCATACAGAGACATGTTAGTGTTATACAGAGACATGTTAGTGTCATACAGAGACATGTTAGTGTCATACAGAGACATGTTAGTGTCATACAGAGACATGTTAGTGTCATACAGAGACATGTTAGTGTCATACAGAGACATGTTAGTGTCATACAGAGACATGTTAGTGTCATACAGAGACATGTTAGTGTCATACAGAGACATGTTAGTGTCATACAGAGACATGTTAGTGTCATACAGAGACATGTTAGTGTCATACAGAGACATGTTAGTGTCATACAGAGACATGTTAGTGTCATACAGAGACATGTTAGTGTTGAGGGTGTGCGGTTTGTGGGTTGTGTCCAAGAGTCGTTGCCTGCAGTCTGAGGCTGCGTTAACACAGGCAGAACAAATCCAATCTTTTTTTCCACTAATTGATCAGATCTTTTCACGTCAGGGGCTCTTTTCAACCCTTTGCCGAAACGTTTACATCTTGCGCGATAAACATTTAAAGGTATTTTCCGATTGAGCCGACAAACGCAGCATTTACCGTGAATGCAGTCTCTCTTTTACCTCTGGACATTGCCTTTAAATGTCTATTACTCTGTATCGCTGGACATTGCCTTTAAATGTCTATTACTCTGTATCGCTGGACATTGCCTTTAAATGTCTATTACTCTGTATCGCTGGACATTGCCTTTAAATGTCTATTACTCTGTATCGCTGGACATTGCCTTTAAATGTCTATTACTCTGTATCGCTGGACATTGCCTTTAAATGTCTATTACTCTGTATCGCTGGACATTGCCTTTAAATGTCTATTACTCTGTATCGCTGGACATTGCCTTTAAATGTCTATTACTCTGTATCGCTGGACATTGCCTTTAAATGTCTATTACTCTGTATCGCTGGACATTGCCTTTAAATGTCTATTACTCTGTATCGCTGGACATTGCCTTTAAATGTATATTACTCTGTATCGCTGGACATTGCCTTTAAATGTCTTTTACTCTGTATCGCTGGACATTGCCTTTAAATGTCTTTTACTCTGTATCGCTGGACATTGCCTTTAAATGTCTATTACTCTGTATCGCTGGACATTGCCTTTAAATGTCTATTACTCTGTATCGCTGGACATTGCCTTTAAATGTCTATTACTCTGTATCGCTGGACATTGCCTTTAAATGTCTATTACTCTGTATCGCTGGACATTGCCTTTAAATGTCTATTACTCTGTATCGCTGGACATTGCCTTTAAATGTCTATTACTCTGTATCGCTGGACATTGCCTTTAAATGTCTATTACTCTGTATCGCTGGACATTGCCTTTAAATGTCTTTTACTCTGTATCGCTGGACATTGCCTTTAAATGTATTTTACTCTGTATCGCTGGACATTGCCTTTAAATGTCTTTTACTCTGTATCGCTGGACATTGCCTTTAAATGTCTTTTACTCTGTATCGCTGGACATTGCCTTTAAATGTCTATTACTCTGTATCGCTGGACATTGCCTTTAAATGTCTATTACTCTGTATCGCTGGACATTGCCTTTAAATGTCTATTACTCTGTATCGCTGGACATTGCCTTTAAATGTCTATTACTCTGTATCGCTGGACATTGCCTTTAAATGTCTATTACTCTGTATCGCTGGACATTGCCTTTAAATGTCTATTACTCTGTATCGCTGGACATTGCCTTTAAATGTCTATTACTCTGTATCGCTGGACATTGCCTTTAAATGTCTATTACTCTGTATCGCTGGACATTGCCTTTAAATGTCTATTACTCTGTATCGCTGGACATTGCCTTTAAATGTCTTTTACTCTGTATCGCTGGACATTGCCTTTAAATGTCTTTTACTCTGTATCGCTGGACATTGCCTTTAAATGTCTATTACTCTGTATCGCTGGACATTGCCTTTAAATGTCTTTTACTCTGTATCGCTGGACATTGCCTTTAAATGTCTATTACTCTGTATCGCTGGACATTGCCTTTAAATGTCTTTTACTCTGTATCGCTGGACATTGCCTTTAAATGTATTTTACTCTGTATCGCTGGACATTGCCTTTAAAATGTCTATTACTCTTTATCGCTGGACATTGCCTTTAAATGTCTTTTACTCTGTATCGCTGGACATTGCCTTTAAATGTCTTTTACTCTGTATCGCTGGACATTGCCTTTAAATGTCTTTTACTCTGTATCGCTGGACATTGCCTTTAAATGTCTTTTACTCTGTATCGCTGGACATTGCCTTTAAATGTCTTTTACTCTGTATCGCTGGACATTGCCTTTAAATGTCTATTACTCTGTATCGCTGGACATTGCCTTTAAATGTCTTTTACTCTGTATCGCTGGACATTGCCTTTAAATGTCTTTTACTCTGTATCGCTGGACGTTGACGATGACTGATTGAATAGGGCCCCCAGATCTTTTTCAGAGCTGATCTGATTGGTCAAAAAAATAATAATAATTAGTGTGAGAAAAAAATAATATTAATTGAGCTGCCTGTTTAAAACACAGATAAGCCCTTTGCATCTGGTAGAGGTTGGCCACCGTGGTCCCTGCTACATCAAAAAGACACATGGCTAATGGCAGAGATTTAAACAATCTGAAAGGCCATCTCCACCTCCCTGCCTGATTCATTTGCCCTCCTGTTATGCATCCAGAGTCCGTTTGGGGGGATTATCAGGCTGGCTGTACAGATCACTTTCTGTTGATAATAACACACTGCATTCTCTGAATAGCACCGTCGGGTTAAACTGGGGACGATTAGGGCCAAGTGGAACATGTGTCGGAGATCGTAGTGCTTCTAGACAATCAATGTCTGGTCGAATCGTGCCCAGAGAAAAGTTACATCTTCTGCTATCTAAACTGTGGATGTTCTGTGGGTTATAGTGTCCAGTGGTCTAATGACCGGGCGTCAATGGGGATATATACTGTACATGCAGATTTTCTGAGATAAAACCAAATTAATCATTATTTTATATTAAAACAAATTAACCGACATTGGCAACAAAAAAAACTATTTTTTTGAGTGTTTAGAAGCGGTTACGTGGCAGTAAAATGTTTCTGGTTGATCTTAATCTTGATGGATTAGATAACAAAGTCTGATAGTACAGCTTCAGTCTTCAGTCAGATTCCCTACAAATCAAATCAAATTTATTTATATAGCCCTTCTTACATCAGCTGATATCTCAAAGTGCTGTACAGACACCCAGCCTAAAACCCCAAACAGCAAGCAATGCAGGTGTAGAAGCACGGTGGCTAGGAAAAACTACCTAGGAAAAACTCCCTAGAAAGGCCAAAACCTAGGAAGAAACCTAGAGAGGAACCAGGCTATGAGGGATGGCCAGTCCTCTTCTGGCTGTGCCGGGTGGAGATTATAACAGAACATGGCCAAGATGTTCAAATGTTCATAAATGACCAGCATGGTCAAATAATAATAATCACAGTAGTTGTCGAGGGTGCAGCAAGTCAGCACCTCAGGAGTAAGCCTCCCGGGTGGTGCAGTGGTCTAGGGCACTGCATCGCAGTGCTAGCTGCGCCACCAGAGTCTCTGTGTTCACGCCCAGGCTCTGTCGCAGCCGGCCGCAACCGGGAGGTCCGTGGGGCGACGCACAATTGGCATAGCGTCGTCCGGGTTAGGGAGGGTTTGGCCGGTAGGGATATCCTTGTCTCAGTATGTAAATGTAATAAAATGTATGCACTCTACTGTAAGTCGCTCTGGATAAGAGCGTCTGCTAAATGACTAAAATGTAAAATGTAAAAAAAATGAGTAAATGTCAGTTGGCTTTTCATTGCCGATCATTAAGAGTATCTCTACCGCTCCTGCTGTCTCTAGAGAGTTGAAAACAGCAGGTCTGGGACAGGTAGCACGTCCAGTGAACAGGTCAGTGTTTCATAGGCAGAACAGTTGAAACTGGAGCAGCAGCACGGCCAGGTGGACTGGGGACAGCAAGGATCCCAACATTACTGTGGTGACACAGAACAAATGAATCTGACCACTACACACATTCTCCAGGAGAACTTCCTTAATGTCATGTATCATATACTGTAAAACATTATGATTAGTTCATCTTTTAATTCAATCTAAGCATTAAAAAAAAGTTAATACAAAAAATAAAATAGGTATTTTTCTTCTATTCTGCTTTAATCTTGATTGATTAGAGTCTGCCAACTTCCCAGAAGTCTTCAGTAGAATTCCCTTGCAGTCACAGACATAGTTGTGGTGACCCAATCTGACCAACCACCAACATTCCCCAGAAGAACTTTCCTACTTTTTCCCAACGCTCAAAAAAAAAACAACCCAAACAGCTTGAAACCGTTGATAGTTTGAAACAGAGTCATCAAAAAATAACCCCTCTAGTTCTGACTTGACTTCAGAGACCTGGCTACCGCATCAGAGAGACATCCAATCAGCTCCCAACAATCCTTATCTCTCCAATTACCTTCATTAAACACTTTTCTTTTCTTTCCCTTTTTTATATCGTTTTATGAAGCTTAAACGCGTCACGGTTTATTGCCGCTACCAGTCGGGTTATCTGTGGATCGGTAATAGCAGCGGCTGAGAAGCCAGAGTTGAGAATGAGCATCATTACTGAAGGCCTTGGTTTGAGTCCCATATGGCACGCAACAGTATTCCTTATATGGCGGATTCTACAGAAGCGGTGTAAATCGCTGTCCCGACCACCAAAAAACAGTTAAAAACCCCTCAGTAAAGTCTCCAAACTTTTATTTATTATTGTTCTAATTCAATCAAAGGCAATAACAAACATATTCAGTTTAATCCACCTCAAAACACAGAACAAATAACACAACAAATATTGTGATTAAACTCAAGTATACTAATTGATAAAAAAACTTTTATGTTTCGATAAAATGTTTTAAAAAGGTATCATCTTCGTAAATATCATAAATAGGACTGGTGGAATTGCATATACAATTTCCTACAATTTCACGACAAAGACCTCCACTTCAAAAATTAATTACAGATCTCTTGAGTTATTTTAGATTAACCTCAGACAATTTTTTTGAGGAAGTGAACTGGCTACGGCATCTCAAGAGGGACAAACAGTAATATTGGTATTTTAAGGGTGTATGTGAGCTAAGACGTGAACTGGCTACGGCATCTCAAGAGGGACAAACAGTAATAGTGGTATTTTAAGGGTGTATGTGAGCTAAGACGTGAACTGGCTACGGCATCTCAAGAGGGACAAACAGTAAATGTGGTATTTTAAGGGTGTATGTGAGCTAAGACGTTCTCTTCTCAGTTCTGCTGGGTACAAACCCAACCTAGGTACGCAGGCACCTTTACGTAGTTCCACCACCAAAACAAGCCTTATGTGAATGTTGGCTTTAATTAAGCAGATCTGAGTGAATCAGGCCCTAGTATAGCACAGTCGTTGTTTATACACCTATTTCTATTGGGAGGTATCTGTCCCAAGTCCTGACTCCTAAACTTCATGTTATTCCTATTGAGAGGTATCTGTCCCAAGTGCTGACTCCTGAACTTCATGTTATTCCTATTGAGAGGTATCTGTCCCAATTCCTGACTCCTGAACTTCATGTTATTCCTATTGAGAGGTATCTGTCCCAAGTCCTGACTCCTGAACTTCATGTTATTCCTATTGAGAGGTATCTGTCCCAAGTCCTGACTCCTGAACTTCATGTTATTCCTATTGAGAGGTATCTGTCCCAAGTCCTGACTCCTGAACTTCATGTTATTCCTATTGAGAGGTATCTGTCCCAAGTCCTGACTCCTGAACTTCATGTTATTCCTATTGAGAGGTATCTGTCCCAATTCCTGACTCCTGAACTTCATGTTATTCCTATTGAGAGGTATCTGTCCCAATTCCTGACTCCTGAACTTCATGTTATTCCTATTGAGAGGTATCTGTCCCAAACCCTGACTCCTGAACTTCATGTTATTCCTATTGAGATGTATCTGTCCCAATTCCTGACTCCCGAACTTCATGTTATTCCTATTGAGATGTATCTGTCCCAAACCCTGACTCCTGAACTTCATGTTATTCCTATTGAGATGTATCTGTCCCAATTCCTGACTCCCGAACTTCATGTTATTCCTATTGAGAGGTATCTGTCCCAAACCCTGAATCCTAAACTACATGTTATTTATACTGAGAGGTGTCTGTCCCAAACCCTGACTCCTAAACTTCATGTTATTCCTATTGAGAGGTATCTGTCCCAAATCCTGACTCCTGAACTTCATGTTATTCCTATTGAGAGGTATCTGTCCCAAGTCCTGACTCCTAAACTTCATGTTATTCCTATTGAGAGGTATCTGTCCCAAGTACTGACTCCTGAACTTCATGTTATTCCTATTGAGAGGTATCTGTCCCAAACCCTGACTCCTGAACTTCATGTTATTCCTATTGAGAGGTATCTGTCCCAAACCCTGACTCCTAAACTTCATGTTATTCCTATTGGGAGGTATCTGTCCCAAACCCTGAATCCTAAACTAGATGTTATTTATACTGAGAGGTGTCTGTCCCAAACCCTGACTCCTGAACTTCATGTTATTCCTATTGAGAGGTATCTGTCCCAATTCCTGACTCCTGAACTTTATGTTATTCCTATTGAGAGGTATCTGTACCAAGTCCTGACTCCTAAACTTCATGTTATTCCTATTGAGAGGTATCTGTCCCAAGTCCTGACTCCTGAACTTTATGTTATTCCTATTGAGAGGTATCTGTCCCAAGTCCTGACTCCTGAACTTTATGTTATTCCTATTGAGAGGTATCTGTCCCAAGTCCTGACTCCTGAACTTTATGTTATTCCTATTGACAGGTATCTGTCCCAATTCCTGACTCCTGAACTTTATGTTATTCCTATTGAGAGGTATCTGTCCCAAGTCCTGACTCCTGAACTTCATGTTATTCCTATTGAGAGGTATCTGTCCTAATTCCTGACTCCTGAACTTTATGTTATTCTTATTGAGAGGTATCTGTCCCAATTCCTGACTCCTGAACTTCATGTTATTCCTATTGAGAGGTATCTGTCCCAATTCCTGACTCCTGAACTTTATGTTATTCCTATTGAGAGGAATCTGTCCCAAACCATGACTCCTGAACTTCATGTTATTCCTATTGACAGGTATCTGTCCCAAGTCCTGACTCCTGAACTTCATGTTATTCCTATTGAGAGGTATCTGTCCCAATTCCTGACTCCTGAACTTCATGTTATTCCTATTGAGAGGTATCTGTCGCAATTCCTGACTCCTAAACTTCATGTTATTCCTATTGAGAGGTATCTGTCCCAATTCCTGACTCCTAAACTTCATGTTATTCCCATTGAGAGGTATCTGTCCCAAACCCTGACTCCTGAACTTCATGTTATTCCTATTGAGAGGTATCTGTCCCAATTCCCGACTCCTAAACTTCATGTTATTCCTATTGAGAGGTATCTGTCCCAATTCCTGACTCCTGAACTTCGTGTTATTCCTATTGAGAGGTATCTGTCCCAAGTCCTGACTCCTAAACTTCATGTTATTCCTATTGAGAGGTATCTGTCCCAATTCCTGACTCCTGAACTTCATGTTATTCCTATTGAGAGGTATCTGTCCCAAATCCTGACTCCTGAACTTCATGTTATTCCTTTTGAGAGGTATCTGTCCCAAACCCTGACTCCTAAACTTCATGTTATTCCTATTGAGAGGTATCTGTCCCAAACCCTGACTCCTGAACTTCATGTTATTCCTATTGAGAGGTATCTGTCCCAAGTCCTGACTCCTGAACTTCATGTTATTCCTTTTGAGAGGTATCTGTCCCAAATCCTGACTCCTAAACTTCATGTTATTCCTATTGAGAGGTATCTGTCCCAAGTCCTGACTCCTAAACTTCATGTTATTCCTATTGAGGTATCTGTCCCAAACCCTGACTCCTAAACTTCATGTTATTCCTATTGAGAGGTATCTGTCCCAAATCCTGACTCCTAAACTTCATGTTATTCCTATTGAGAGGTATCTGTCCCAAGTCCTGACTCCTGAACTTCATGTTATTCCTATTGAGAGGTATCTGTCCCAAACCCTGACTCCTGAACTTCATGTTATTCCTATTGAGAGTTATCTGTCCCAATCCCTGAATCCTAAACTACATGTTATTTATACAGAGAGGTGTCTGTCCCAAACCCTGACTCCTAAACTTCATGTTTATAGAATATAATAGAATAGAACATATTGAGTTGTTATATTATTACATCTTTGTCTGAAAAATGCGGTCCTCATTTTTAATGCCACTACCTAAAACACACACTAAAGACTGTAGAATTAATGTCCCTTATTAAGCCACACCTCTACACACATCACCAGGTGATGACACTGTAGAATTAATGTCCCTTATTAAGCCACCCCTCTACACACATCACCAGGTGATGACACTGTATAATTAATGTCCCTTAAGCCACACCCCTACACACGTCACCAGGTGATGACACTGTATAATTAATGTCCCTTAAGCCACACCCCTACACACATCACCAGGTGATGACACTATAATTAATGTCCCTTAAGCCATGCCCCTACACACATCACCAGGTGATGACACTGTATAATTAATGTCCCTTAAGCCACACCCCTACACACGTCACCAGGTGAAGACACTGTATAATTAATGTCCCTTAAGCCACACCCCTACACACATCACCAGATGATGACACTGTATAATTAATGTCCCTTAAGCCACACCCCTACACACATCACCAGGTGATGACACTGTAAAATTAATGTCGCTTAAGCCACACCCCTTCACACATCACCAGGTGATGACACTGTATAATTAATGTCCCTTAAAACCTTTTCTCAATAGGGGGTGCTGTTTTCACTTTGTAAAAATGTCGTTCCCAAATTAAACTGCCTCGTACTCAATTCTTGCTCGTACAATATGCATATTATTATTACTATTGGATAGAAAACACTCTCTAGTTTCTAAAACCGTTTGAATTATATCTGTGAGTAAAACAGAACTCGAGTTGGAGCAATCTTCCTGTCAGCAAGTGAGAAATCTGAAATCAGCCAGGCTGTTCTGAGGTCAGTTTATTAATTTGCATGTCTTCTATTGGTTGAGATGCACTGCATACGCCTTCCCCTGGATGTCAGCAAATAGTGAGAATTGGAATGGAGTTGCTAGGCAGATCTGAGGCCATATAAATGGACTGGGAACGTGGGGTCCAGTCTTTCCTTCATTCGCCATGACGCAAGACAGACCTCAGGATGGCGTTCTAGAAAGCTCCCGTTATAGCCCTTAGATATATCCGGCTCTGATTTTATTCGATATAGGTGTTAAAGACATCATAATGTTGTTATTTTAAACCGAGCTATATCAGTTTATATCAGTATATTGCGATTTTCGGTATTTTATTTGTGCTGCGTTATGGTGAGTTGGACACGTCTTCGCCACATGGCTAATGTTTACTGCTAATTCCAAAGTTGAAGGCGACAATCTACAACCGAGCAACGATTCTTTTGGACAAAGGACAACTTGCCCAAGATTCTGATGGGAGCTCATCAAAAAGTAAGAACTATTTATGATGTTAATTCGTTGTTCTGTTGAAAAATGTAAAACTCATATTCCGCCATTAATTTCGGTGCGGTCTCGCTTTAACGCACGCTGTATGTCGTAGTAACGTTAATTTTAAAAATCTAACACAGCGGTTGCATTAAGAACTAATGTATCTTTCATTTGCTGTCCAACCTGTATTTTTTAGTCAAGTTTATGATTAGTTATTGATTAGATTAGGTGCCTCTCCCAAGATTTCTCCCGACATATTGTTGGCAGCTTGGCTACTATTCTCATTGTATAACCACGATTTGTGCCGCTAAATATGCACATTTTCGAACAAACTCTATATGTATTGTGTAATATGATGTTATAGGACTGTCATCTGAAGAAGTTTGAGAAGTTTAGTGAAAAAATTAATATCTTTTGCTGGTTTATTCGTTATCGCTATTGTTGTCTTGAATCAATGCTGTTGTGTGGTTGGCTATTGTAGTAAGCTAATATAATGCTATATTGTGTTTTCGCTGTAAAACACTTAAAAAATCAGAAATATTGGCTGGATTCACAAGATCTTTGTCTTTCATTTGCTGTACGCTGTGTATTTTTCATAAATGTTTTATGATGAGTATTTAGGTAATTCACGTTGGTCTCTGTAGTTATTCTAGTTGCTTTGGTGAGAGTTGTGATGGTGGCTGCAATGTAAAACTATGATTTATACCTGAAATATGCACATTTTTCTAACAAAACATATGCTATACAATAAATATGTTATCAGACTGTCATCTGATGAAGTTGTTTCTTGGTTAGTGACTATTTATATCTTTATTTGGTCGAAATTGTGATAGCTACCTATGCAGGAAAAAAATTGTGGAAAAAAAAAGTTGTGTCTTTTGCTATCGTGGTTAGCTAATAGATTTACATATTGTGTCTTCCCTGTAAAACATTTAAAAAATCATAAATGATGGCTGGATTCACAAGATGTGTATCTTTCATCTGGTGTCTTGGACTTGTGATTTAATGATATTTAGATGCTAGTATTTACTTGTGACGCTATGCTAGGCTATGCTAGTCAGCTTTTTTACTGATGGGGGTGCTCCCGGATCCGGGATTGTGACCAAGTAGAAGTTTTAAGCCATGCCCCTACACACATCACCAGGTGATGACACTGTATAATTAATGTCCCTTAAGCCCCGCTCCTACACACATCACCAGGTGACGGGATTTCTCCTCTCTCCAGCATGACAACATGATGAATAGTGTGTCTGAAAATATTTAGGAGAAAAGGAATGAGCAAGTTAGTAAATCTTCATGTTTTTTTTAAGAAGTGTTTTTTACCAAACATCTAATATATCAAGAAATATGTAAATTCACGGTTTTGGGACTAAAATATATTATTGCCGGGATGTACATCTGTCCAAATGAAAGATAGCCAGCCATAAGTAAGCTATGGAGATTTAAAAAGTCCCAAATAACGGTCCAAACTGAAACGGTCACAGGCTGAACTATTGACACCATAGAGATATATAGAGTTCTCATCTTTGTATCTGTGCTATTACGGAGTCTGTGACAGCATGGGCAGTGCCATTGAGGCTATCTCCATTTTTAAGTTGCACCAACTGAGCTACAGAGGACCACCATGTGGGTAGAGGACCACCATGTGGGTAGTGGACCACCATGTGGGTAGAGGACCACCATGTGGGTAGAGGACCACCATGTGGGTAGTGGACCACCATGTGGGTAGTGGACCACCATGTTGGTAGTGGACCACCATGTGGAAAGAGGACCACCATGTGGGTAGTGGACCACCATGTGGGTAGTGGACCACCATGTGGGTAGTGGACCACCATGTGGGTAGTGGACCACCATGTGGGTAGTAAACCACCATATGGGTAGTGGACCACCATGTGGGTAGTGGACCACCATATGGGTAGTGGACCACCAAGTGGGTAGTGGACCACCAAGTGGGTAGTAAACCACCATGTGGGTAGTGGACCACCATGTGGGTAGTGGACCACCATGTGGGTAGTGGACCACCATGTGGGTAGAGGACCACCATGTGGGTAGTGGACCACCATGTGGATAGTGGACCACCATGTGGGTAGTTGACCACCATGTGGATAGTGGACCACCATGTGGGTAGTGGACCACCATGTGGGTAGTTGACCACCATGTGGGTAGAGGACCAACATGTGGGTAGTGGATCACCATGTGGGTAGAGGACCACCATGTGGGTAGTGGACCACCATGTGGGTAGTGGACCACCATGTTGGTAGTGGACCACCATGTGGAAAGAGGACCACCATGTGGGTAGTGGACCACCATGTGGGTAGTGGACCACCATGTGGGTAGTGGACCACCATGTGGGTAGTGGACCACCATGTGGGTAGTAAACCACCATATGGGTAGTGGACCACCATGTGGGTAGTGGAACACCATGTGGGTAGTGGACCACCATGTGGGTAGTGGACCACCAAGTGGGTAGTAAACCACCATGTGGGTAGTGGACCACCATGTGGGTAGTGGACCACCATGTGGGTAGTGGACCACCATGTGGGTAGAGGACCACCATGTGGGTAGTGGACCACCATGTGGATAGTGGACCACCATGTGGGTAGTTGACCACCATGTGGATAGTGGACCACCATGTGGGTAGTGGACCACCATGTGGGTAGTTGACCACCATGTGGGTAGAGGACCAACATGTGGGTAGTGGATCACCATGTGGGTAGAGGACCACCATGTGGGTAGTGGACCACCATGTGGGTAGAGGACCACCATGTGGGTAGTGTACCACCATGTGGGTAGAGGACCACCATGTGGGTAGTGGACCACCATGTGGGTAGTGGACCACCATGTGGGTAGAGGACCAACATGTGGGTAGTGGACCACCATGTGGGTAGAGGACCACCATGTGGATAGTGGACCACTATGTGGGTAGTGGACCACCATGTGGGTAGTGGACCACCATGTGGATAGTGTACCACCATGTGGGTAGAGGACCACCATGTGGGTAGTGGACCACCATGTGGGTAGTGTACCACCATGTGGGTAGAGGACCACCATGTGGGTAGTGAACCACCATGTGGATAGTGTACCACCATGTGGGTAGAGGACCACCATGTGGGTAGTGGACCACCATGTGGGTAGAGGACCACCATGTGGGTAGTGGACCACCATGTGGGTAGTGGACCACCATGTGGGTAGAGGACCACCATGTGGGTAGTGGACCACCATGTGGGTAGTGGACCACCATGTGGGTAGAGGACCACCATGTGGGTAGTGGACCACCATGTGGGTAGAGGACCACCATGTGGGTAGTGGACCACCATGTGGGTAGTGGACCACCATGTGGGTAGAGGACCACCATGTGGGTAGAGGACCACCATGTGGGTAGTGGACCACCATGTGGGTAGTGGACCACCACGTGGGTAGAGGACCACCATGTGGGTAGTGGACCACCATGTGGGTAGTGGACCACCATGTGGGTAGTGGACCACCATGTGGGTAGAGGACCACCATGTTGGTAGTGGACCACCATGTGGAAAGAGGACCACCATGTGGGTAGTGGACCACCATGTGGGTAGTGGACCACCATGTGGGTAGTGGACCACCATGTGGGTAGTGGACCACCATGTGGGTAGTGGACCACCATGTGGGTAGTGGACCACCATGTGGGTAGTGGACCACCATGTGGGTAGTGGACCACCATGTGGGTAGTGGACCACCATGTGGTAGTGGACCACCATGTGGGTAGTGGACCACCATGTGGGTAGTGGACCACCATGTGGGTAGTGGACCACCATGTGGGTAGTGGACCACCATGTGGGTAGTGGACCACCATGTGGGTAGTGGACCACCATGTGGTAGTGGACCACCATGTGGGTAGTGGACCACCATGTGGGTAGTGGACCACCATGTGGGTAGTGGACCACCATGTGGGTAGTGGACCACCATGTGGATAGTGGACCACCATGTGGGTAGTGACCACCATAGTGGGTAGTGGACCACCATGTGGGTAGTGGACCACCATGTGGGTAGTGGACCACCATGTGGGTAGTGGACCACCATGTGGGTAGTGGACCACCATGTGGGTAGTGGACCACCATGTTGGTAGTGGACCACCAATGTGGGTAGTGGACCACCATGTGGGTAGTAGGAACCACCATAGTGGGTAGTGGACCACCATGTGGGTAGTGGACCACCATGTGGGTAGTGGACCACCATAGTGGGTAGTAGGACCACCATGTGGGTAGAGGACCACCATG
This sequence comes from Salvelinus namaycush, assembly GCF_016432855.1. Lineage (NCBI taxonomy): Eukaryota > Metazoa > Chordata > Actinopteri > Salmoniformes > Salmonidae > Salvelinus > Salvelinus namaycush. The sequence goes on from NW_024058166.1 coordinate 64,391, forward strand.
TGGATAGTGGACCACCATGTGGGTAGTGGACCACCATGTGGGTAGAGGACCACCATGTGGGTAGAGGACCACCATGTGGGTAGAGGACCACCATGTGGGTAGTGGACCACCATGTGGGTAGAGGACCACCATGTGGGCAGTGGACCACCATGTGGGTAGTGGACCACCATGTGGGTAGAGGACCACCATGTGGGTAGTGGACCACCATGTGGGTAGTGGACCACCATGTGGGTAGTGGACCACCATGTGGGTAGAGGACCACCATGTGGAGAGTGGACCACCATGTGGGTAGTGGTCCACCATGTGGGTAGTGGACCACCATGTGGGTAGTGGACCACCATGTGGATAGTGGACCACCATGTGGGTAGTGGACCACCATGTGGGTAGTGGACCACCATGTGGGTAGAGGACCACCATGTGGGTAGTGGACCACCATGTGGGTAGTGGACCACCATGTGGGTAGTGGACCACCATGTGGGTAGAGGACCACCATGTGGGTAGTGGACCACCATGTGGGTAGAGGACCACCATGTGGGTAGTGGACCACCATGTGGGTAGTGGACCACCATGTGGGTAGTGGACCACCATGTGGGTAGTGGACCACCATGTGTCTAGAGGACCACCATGTGGGTAGTGGACCACCATGTGGGTAGTGGACCACCATGTGGGTAGTGGAC
>NW_024058167.1:0-20000 GCF_016432855.1 Salvelinus namaycush
CTACCCCTACTACTGTTCTATAGGAATACACCCCCCTACTACTGTTCTATAGGAATACACCCCCCCCCTACTACTGTTCTATAGGAATACACCCCCCCTACTAATGTTCTACAGGAATACACCCCCCCTACTACTGTTCTATAGGAATACACCCCCCCCCCACCCCTACTACTGTTCTATAGGAATCCACCCCCCCTACTACTGTTCTATAGGATACACCCCCCCTACCCCTACTACTGTTCTATAGGAATACACCCCCCCCCCCACCCCTACTACTGTTCTATAGGAATACACCCCCCTAACCCTACTACTGTTCTATAGGAATACACCCCCCTACCCCTACTACTGTTCTATAGGAATACACCCCCCCTACCCCTACTACTGTTCTATAGGAATACACCCCCCTACTACTGTTCTATAGGAATACAACCCCCCCTACTACTGTTCTATAGGAATACACCCCCCTACTACTGTTCTATAGGAATACACCCCCCCCTACTAACAATGTTCTATAGGAATACAACCACCCCCCCTACCCTACTCTGTTCTATAGAATACACCCCCCCCCTACTACTGTGTCTATAGGAATACACCCCCTACTACTGTTCTATAGGGAATACACCCCCCCCTACCTACTGTTCTATAGGAATACACACCCCCTACTACTTAATGGATACACCCCCCCTACTACTGTTCTATAGGAATACAACACCCCCTCCCTACTACTGTTCTATAGGAATACACCCCCCCTACTACTGTTTCTATAGAATCAACACCCCCCCCCCTACCCCGACTACTGTTCTATAGGAATACACCCCCCCTACCCCTACTTACTGTTCTAATGTGATACACCCCCCCTAATACTGTTCTATAGGAATACACCCCCCCTAACCCTAATACTGTTCCTATAGGAATACACCCCCCCTACCCCTACTACTGTTCTGAGAGGAATTACAATACCCCCCCCACTACTGTTTCTATAGGAATACACCCCCCTACTACTGTTCTATAGGAATACACCCCCTACTACTGTTCTATAGGAATACACCCCGCCCCCTACACCCTACTACTGTTATATAGGAATACACCCCCCCTACTAACTGTTCTATAGGAATACACCCCCCCTACCCTACTACTGTTCTATAGGAATACACCCCCCTACTACTGTTCTATAGGAATACACCCCCCCCTACTACTGTTCTATAGGAATACACCCCCTCTACCCCTACTACTGTTCTATAGGAATACACCCCCCTACTACTGTTCTATAGGAATACACCCCCCCCCCTACCCCTACTACTGTTCTATAGGAATACACCCCCCTACCCCTACTACTGTTCTATAGAAATACACCCCCCCTACTACTGTTCTATAGGAATACACCCCCCCCCCCCCACCCCCACTACTGTTCTATAGGAATACACCCCCCCTACCCCTACTACTGTTCTATAGGAATACACCCCCCCTACCCCTACTACTGTTCTATAGGAATACACCCCCCCTACTACTGTTCTATAGGAATACACCCCCCCTACCCCTACTACTGTTCTATAGGAATACACCCCCCCTACTACTGTTCTATAGGAATACACCCCCCCTACCCCTACTACTGTTCTATAGGAATACACCCCCCCTACTACTGTACCCCTACTACTGTTCTATAGGAATACACCCCCCCTACTACTGTTCTATAGGAATACACCCCCCCTACCCCTACTACTGTTCTATAGGAATACACCCCCCCCCCCCCCCCCCCTACTATTGTTCTATAGGAATACACCCCCCCTACTACTGTTCTATAGGAATACGCCCCCCCTACCCCTACTACTGTTCTATAGGAATACACCCCCCCCCCTACTACTGTTCTATAGGAATACACCCCCCCTACTACTGTTCTATAGGAAGACACCCCCCCTACTACTGTTCTATAGGAATACACCCCCCCTACTACTGTTCTATAGGAATACACCCCCCCTGTCTTTTCTACGATGACAGGCATAGTAGCTGTCTGTGCTACAGTCTTATTAATCCAGGGGAATTCAATTCCTGTCCTTACTTGCATCTGTTTTTCTCTTGCAGTGAGAGTCCTCACACCTGGTTTCCCAAGTCCACAGTAGTCCATGTTAAAAAAGAGCGATATGATAACCAACAGTACCGTAGGCGTCGGGCATGATCATATCTTCTGACCATATTAATAGTTGATGTTACTCTTCAATAACACAGACCCCAAAGCAAATCCGGGGGAGAAAAATAGGTTTATTCAAAGAGGACAAATCACAGATGTTATGCTGAGAGGTAGATGTTTATTCTCCCCTGTCCGCAGTGATTCTCTCCACAGAACAAAGTGACAGGATGTACTTTATAACCCAACCTTAGCCTTTGGTTGACCAATTAGAATTCCTTGCAATAAAACTGGGCCAATGGCCAAATAACAAGTATCCTGTTTCAGGCTCAATGCCTAGACAACTTCCTCCCATGTTTCTGACCCACTGCTCATTAATTCCCTATAACAGAAAAAACACTATTTCCATTAGTCGCTAGTCCTCTATTGACTTTTAGTCCTCTTGAACTTTAGTCATCTGCGTTGTGTATTTATCTTTAAATATTTTTACAATGTTAATACAAAAAACTACATTTTAAGTAAAATATATTTTGTCTGAAGCTGAAAAAGACAGGAAATTCAAAGCTAATTTGACCTATTTACTAACAAGGCTTTTCAGCACCAGCAGCTTGACTACTGCTAGAGTATTGTACCTTTATTAATCTACTGTACTGCAACAACAGATGTACTCATGTTGGCTCTGAGATACGAATAATAAGATCATACACGTAATGTTAGCTAGCAAGCCAGCCAGTGGACGTTAGCTAGCTAGCTAACAGTACACTTTAACTTGAAATGAAACCACTTTCTGTCTAAATTCGAAACGTGTAAAATCTGAAAATGTAGCTAGCTAGACTATTTTACCCGTATACATCATTCATGGATGGATGTGTCTCCTGTCGGATGCCACGGTTTCCCTTTTTTGAAGATGTAATCCGGAGACAAGTGTTTTCTCCATCTCTTTAGTTATCATACTCTAATTCCACTGATTTCAAAACTCGGTCCTCATACAGTTTTACTACACAATACATTTAAAGAAAAAGCTGCGTTAGACAGGATTACCTAGACATACTAACCAGCTCAACATCGAGCACAGAGCCATGCAATCTCCATAGACAAAACATTGGCAGTAGAACGTCCCATATTGAAGCGCTCAGTGACTTTCAAAGTGGCACCATCATAGGATTCCACCTTTGCAACAGTTCGTCAAATTTATTGTGAAGTGAAAATGTGGAAACGTATAGGAGTAACAATGGCTCAGCCACGAAGTGGTAGGCCACACAAGCTCACAGAATGGAACCCGCCGAGTGCTGAAGCGCATAGCACTTAAACATGTCCTCGGTTTCAACACTCACTACCGAGTTCCAAGCTGCCTCTGGAAGCAATGTCAGCACAATAACTATTCGTCAAGATCTTCATGAAATGAGTTTCGATGGCCGAGCAGCTGCACACAAGCCTAAGATCACCATGCGCAATACCAAGCGCCGGCTGGAGTGGTATAAAGCTCGCTGCCATTGGACTCTGGAGCAGTGGAAACGCGTTCTCTGGAGTGATGAATCACACTTCACCATCTGGCAGTCCGATGGACGAATATGGGTTTGGCGGATACCTGCCCAAATACATAGTGCCCACTGTAAAGTTTGGTGGAGGAAGAATAATGGTCTGGGTCTGTTTTTCATGATTCAGGCTAGCCCTCTTAGTTCCAGTGAGTGGCCCAGACTTGAGCCATATCGAACATCTCTGGAGAGACCTGAAAATAGCTGTGCAGCGACGCTCCTCATCCAACCTGACAGATATTGAGAGGATCTGCAGAGAAGAATGGGAGAAACTCCCCAAATACAGGTGTGCCAAGCTTGTAGTGTCAAACCCAAGAAGACTTGATGATGTAATCACTGCCAAAGATGCTTCAACAAAGTACTGAGTAAAATATCTGAATACTTATGTAAATGTGATATATACAATTTCTAAAAACCTGTTTTTGCTTTGTTATTATGGAGTATTGTGTGTAGATTGGTGAGGAAAAACAGCCATTTTATAAATTTTTGAATAAGGCTGTAACGTAACAAAATGTGTGGCTGTCGACTATAACATTGCTATGAATAAGAGCGTTATAATTTGTGTTTGTCAAACATGCATCAATATTCATGTCACCAGAATAAGACCCTCAATATTTATTGGAAAGTAGCATCAAGCTCATCACTGTGCACATTCACCACCCTGTGAAGTTCATTTAATCTGTAGCCTAATAAACTGCTCGCTTTCCCGAGTCGTAGTGGGAGGAGACACACAACACATCGCGTGATTCCAAGTTTACTTTAATATGACGGTTATTATATCAATATTTGCACATAATGGAGTTTCCACTGCCATTTCACTGCATAATTAATTTACACGACACAAAAAACATCCCACCATGTCGAACAAACAAATTGTCTGTGGGCATTTATACAATTGTATTGACATTTCATATTTCCTCAGTCCCGGTGTGTAATGCGGCAGGTAATTCGTCAACATGAACATGGTTGGATGGAAACGTGGTTAGTGTTGTGTAAATGAACCTATGAGCTCCAAACACCAAAGTAATGGAAGATGACGGCATCAAACAGGGAGTTGATTGATGTCAATGGATATTAAATATACCAAATATATTGTGATGGCATTGTCAGTGTATTCTAAAATCAAATGATATCTCTAACAGGTTGGGACCAACATGGTGGAGTACCTGCACCAGGCGGAGGTGTCCAGACCTATTTGTGTTGGCTCTTGTGGACTGCTCACACGTGTTTACAGTCATTAGTGGACAGCATTGGAGCAAGGTACACTGCTTGGGGCACTGGATTCAAGTCCTATTACGTGTTTGATATCAACTTTCCCATTGTGCCCCAGCATGGGAATTCCTACAGATCACAGTGTATCAGCTGCTAGGAACAGAATCCCCCGCAGTGAGACTGTTGAGGGCATGTCTTTGTTCCACTGAACAATAGTGGATCAAAATCTACTATTGTATTTAGTGGGAGAAGTGACAGGAGGAAGCACAGCCTCTGGCTGATGTGTTCCTGTGAATTAATGGATGGATGAGCCATACGTGTCTCATTCCAATGCTATTATGCACTTAAGGCACGGTTTATAGCTCTGTTAAATGGACTTTTAGTTAGTTTTTCTAATGCATCTGCTTTGTGCCTACAGTTGTAGGTTTGTGGCTCGTTTGTCTTTAGTTCACCTACTGAAGCACGTTCTGCTTTCATTCTATCACAATAATTATTTTAAATACAAGTGTTACATTTAGGGGATTGTGAAAAGCGCTTTATGAACAAAATACATTTATTAATTAATGAGTCATTAGTCCGTGTCCTTAGGAGAGTGAACTTCAAATATACTATTTTACAATTGTTCTGTGTAACAATGTTTTAACTCGACCCAAATGTAGACCTTTATTGTATTATGGCAAAACAGCAGGACGTGTGTGTGTGTGTGTGTGTGTGTGTGTGTGTGTGTGTGTGTGTGTGTGTGTGTGTGTGTGTGTGTGTGTGTGTGTGTGTGTGTGTGTGTGTGTGTGTGTGTGTGTGTGTGTATGCGTGTGTGTGTGTGCGTGTGCGTGTGTGTGTGTGTGTGTGTATGTGTGCGTGTGTGTGTATGCGTGTGTGTGTGTGTATGTGTGTCCGTGTGTGTGTGTGTGTGTGTGTGTGTGTGTGTGTGTGTGTGTGTGTGTGTGTGTGTGTGTGTGTGTGTGTGTGTGTGTGTGTGTGTGTGTGTAGTATAATATATGAATTATGTTATTTCCATCCCCCTTGGTCACTCACATGAGTCCGTTCCTGAAGTAGCTCCTGAACTTGGAGGACTCTGCAGCCTGTACCTCCCTGTGCTGGACAGGACTGCCCCCCAGGAACTCATCCAGCTGAGTCACTAAGATGGCCGCCGCTCCCTGCTCATCCTGAGAGGAGGAGCTACCGATCCAGTAGTGGACGTCCATGGAGTTACTGGAGCCCTGACTCCTCTGGACACACACACGTATAGTACCAGTCAGAAGTTTGGACACACCTACTCATTCCAGGGTTTTTCTTTATTTTTTACTATTTTGTACATTGTAGAATAATATTGAAGACATCAAAATTATGAAATAACACATATGGAATCATGTATGTACCAAAAAAGTGTTAAACAAATATATTTGGCAATCTTCAAAGTAGCCACCCTTTGCCTTGATGACAACTTTGCACACTCTTGGCATTGACTGGTGCTGTATATAGTATTTACATATTGTATTCTGTTACACACACATACATGTACATGACATAGATACACATCGTTCAAATTGTATACTGCACACACACATATGCCATAGGCCATAATTCTTGAGGGGTCATTCTTCAATTGCGGTGGTAAATGCTGTCTCTTGACTTTGGCACCATGTAAAAACATCATGTAAAAACACTTTAAAATTACAAAAATAATATATATTTTATTTAACTGTTACTTCATCTGAAAGCATATGTAAGTCCTTTAAACTGTAAAACATATATTTATATGGATTATATAAACTACTGGGAGATAGCAGGTTGGTGATGTGTAGAGGTGTAGCGACATCTTTTACAGATATCTATCTAGTATTTTGAATTCTAGACACAATGTAGCAATACTCACACAGGGGACAATGTAGCAATACTCACACAGGGGACAATGTAGCAATACTCACATAGAGGACAATGTAGCAATACTCACACAGAGGACAATGTAGCAATACTCACACAGAGGACAATGTAGCAATACTCACACAGGGGACAATGTAGCAATACTCACACAGGGGACAATGTAGCAATACTCACACAGGGGACAATGTAGCAATACTCACACAGAGGACAATGTAGCAATACTCACACAGAGGACAATGTAGCAATACTCACATAGAGGACAATGTAGCAATACTCACACAGAGGACAATGTAGCAATACTCACACAGAGGACAATGTAGCAATACTCACATAGAGGACAATGTAGCAATACTCACACAGGGGACAATGTAGCAATACTCACATAGAGGACAATGTAGCAATCTCCCTCAAAGAAGTTCCCGAAAGCTTGGTCCGGTACAGGAACCATCTTCATGTTCTGAAAACAACAAGATACTTTCAGAATATTATATTTCAAGATCTGACAGAACACCAAAGAAAACTGTCACAATAGTCCCATCCCAGCATTGGATCTGAGACTAAGGCAGTGGACTAACCCATTGGAGACCGCTGTATAACCCAGTGGAGACCGCTGTATAACCCAGTAGAGACCGCTGTATAACCCAGTAGAGACCGCTGTATAACCCAGTAGAGACCGCTGTATAACCCAGTAGAGACCGCTGTATAACCCAGTAGAGACCGCTGTATAACCCAGTAGAGACCGCTGTATAACCCAGTAGAGACCGCTGTACAACCCAGTGGAGACCGCTGTATAACCCAGTGGAGACCGCTGTATAACCCAGTGGAGACAGCTGTATAACCCAGTAGAGACCGCTGTACAACCCAGTGGAGACCGCTGTATAACCCAGTAGAGACCGCTGTATAACCCAGTAGAGACCGCTGTATAACCCAGTGGAGACAGCTGTTTAACCCAGTAGAGCCCGCTGTATAACCCAGTAGAGACCGCTGTATAACCCAGTAGAGACCGCTGTACAACCCAGTGGAGACCGCTGTATAACCCAGTGGAGACCGCTGTATAACCCAGTGGAGACCGCTGTATAACCCAGTGGAGACCGCTGTATAACCCAGTAGAGACCGCTGTATAACCCAGTAGAGACCGCTGTATAACCCAGTAGAGACCGCTGTATAACCCAGTGGAGACCGCTGTATAACCCAGTAGAGACCGCTGTATAACCCAGTGGAGACCGCTGTATAACCCAGTGGAGACCGCTGTATAACCCAGTGGAGACCGCTGTATAACCCAGTGGAGACCGCTGTATAACCCAGTAGAGACCGCTGTATAACCCAGTAGAGACCGCTGTATAACCCAGTAGAGACCGCTGTATAACCCAGTAGAGACCGCTGTATAACCCAGTAGAGACCGCTGTATAACCCAGTAGAGACCGCTGTATAACCCAGTAGAGACCGCTGTATAACCCAGTGGAGACCGCTGTATAACCCAGTAGAGACCGCTGTATAACCCAGTGGAGACCGCTGTATAACCCAGTGGAGACCGCTGTATAACCCAGTGGAGACCGCTGTATAACCCAGTAGAGACCGCTGTATAACCCAGTAGAGACCGCTGTATAACCCAGTAGAGACCGCTGTATAACCCAGTGGAGACCGCTGTATAACCCAGTAGAGACCGCTGTATAACCCAGTGGAGACCGCTATATAACCCAGTAGAGACCGCTGTATAACCCAGTGGAGACCGCTGTATAACCCAGTAGAGACCGCTGTATAACCCAGTAGAGACCGCTGTATAACCCAGTGGAGACCGCTGTATAACCCAGTAGAGACCGCTGTATAACCCAGTGGAGACCGCTGTATAACCCAGTGGAGACAGCTGTATAACCCAGTAGAGACCGCTGTACAACCCAGTGGAGACCGCTGTATAACCCAGTAGAGACCGCTGTATAACCCAGTAGAGACCGCTGTATAACCCAGTAGAGACCGCTGTATAACCCAGTAGAGACCGCTGTATAACCCAGTAGAGACCGCTGTATAACCCAGTAGAGACCGCTGTATAACCCAGTAGAGACCGCTGTATAACCCAGTGGAGACCGCTGTATAACCCAGTGGAGACCGCTGTATAACCCAGTGGAGACCGCTGTATAACCCAGTAGAGACCGCTGTATAACCCAGTGGAGACCGCTGTATAACCCAGTAGAGACCGCTGTATAACCCAGTGGAGACCGCTGTATAACCCAGTAGAGACCGCTGTATAACCCAGTAGAGACCGCTGTATAACCCAGTAGAGACTGCTGTATAACCCAGTGGAGACCGCTGTATAACCCAGTGGAGACCGCTGTATAACCCAGTAGAGACCGCTGTATAACCCAGTAGAGACCGCTGTATAACCCAGTAGAGACCGCTGTATAACCCAGTGGAGACCGCTGTATAACCCAGTGGAGACAGCTGTATAACCCAGTAGAGACCGCTGTACAACCCAGTGGAGACCGCTGTATAACCCAGTAGAGACCGCTGTATAACCCAGTAGAGACCGCTGTATAACCCAGTGGAGACCGCTGTATAACCCAGTAGAGACCGCTGTATAACAAAATAGAGACCGCTGTATAACCCAGTAGAGACCGCTGTATAACCCAGTGGAGACCGCTGTATAACCCAGTGGAGACCGCTGTATAACCCAGTGGAGACCGCTGTATAACCCAGTGGAGACTTCTGTATAAACAGTCTTCATTTTTGTGCCAGTTTGCTACAGCAGGATAATAATCCTGCAGCAACAGGACATGTGAATTATTAAGTAGATTATAATAAATTGATACATTTCTCATAAGGGAAAATCAAGTCTACAATTTTCAAAGTGGAAATTCCAAACTTTAGAAGCCTTTTTAAACCTCAAGTAAATTACAAGTTTAAAATATCCTGCATTGCAGAAAAGTTATCCCGCAACAGGGTGATCAAATGAAGATCCTACATCTGTACAGTATATTACAATATGAAGTATTTAGAAAGACTTGTGACTTACATTGATGGTCCAGATCTGTAGGCCAGACTTCCTGCTGACATGCTGAAAGGCTTCCGGAGTTTCTTCAGTCATTCTGCACAACTAACAACACAGTAGAGAGCATGCCGAATGTACTGTGAATCACCTCAGAAAGCTTGCTGCATGTTTACTGAAAAGTGCCTATCTTCCACATAGTCTACCCCCAAGCTACCAATATATTTTACATACGAAATGTTTTCTCATGTTGGAGCTGTTTGGGCCAACTAAAAATGTTAAGTTCAGGTAACACTTTGACCGAAAAGTTGAGTAAACTAAAAAAGTCTGTGGAACTAAAAGTTAGTTGAAATAAATAGATTTTTTACAGTGTACATCGATAACCAACTGGGGTCATTTTGACCCCAAGAAGAAACTATTGGAAAAAGCAACAATCACAGCAAAATATCAAATTATTTATTTAAAAAAATCATAATTAGGCATGTAAATAATTGTATCCAAAATGTGTTTTTTTGGGCAGAAATGCCTTCTGGAACATGTAAACTTTCATGTGCCTTAAAAACAAACGTGTATGCCATCAGTAAATACAAAAAAAATACAAAATAATTACGAGCCTAGTTGGTTTAGCCATGGAAAAAGGCAGGAACCTTTCCGCTAGCCATGATTGGCTGAGATAATGGATGGGCTGGACAAGCCAGGAGATGAGTTCGGATTGGCCTGCCATGCAGCAAGCTTCTGTCTATAATATGAGCTGCTTAGTATAGTGGGTCCTTCTTTTAAAGTTGCAGCGTACTGCGGAGCAGCTTGCATGGTGCCGCAGAATTCTATGTTATTTAAGTGTGAACCACTGGTACCATTAATGCTAGTTAGTGCTAGTTTGACCACCAGAGGGCATCTTTGAGAAGCATTTGATAACCTAATAGTGGCATCTGATAACCTAATAGTGGCTGTACTAGAGAATGCAGGCAAGTGGGAGACCAGGGATTCGGGGATGAAGGAGTAGCCTGTCCTTGTAAATAAGAATTTGTTCTAAACTGACTTGCCTAGTTAATAAAGGTCACACTAAGAACATAACATTTCTACACCCTAATTTTCTAATTGTAGTCTAACCAATACCCAAACAGAGATTAAGTGAAAATAAAAATCTCATTGATTTATCAAGACCAGTCCCCAAGCTTGTCTCAGAGCAGAGTGAAACGGTGCTGAAATAGTTGTAGGCTATTGCTTCAAATCCTGTTGCTTCTAACTTCAATATGCTCTTTAGATAAATAAGACCTACACCACTTTTAACAGCACGTTACTCAACACTAGTGAGACTCATGTCACCTACGGTAGGACTACAGTACATCGAAAAATATGACGTGACTCTCCGCCAATAACTACATATAGAGGATTGGAGGATATTTCTGTAATTCAGTGATATTTATTCACATAGTAATTCGTTATGGAGCCATAAATAAATAAACATCTGCATTTTGAAAGAGTATTTTTATAATTATTTTATTAACAAAAGTATAAAGATGCCATTATTAGTTACATTGTTTTAGTTTGAACGTGCAGACTGGCACTAAGAACAGAACAGCGGGAACGTTTCCCTAGTCAGCGCCATTATTAGTGCAATGCCCCTTAAAGTGTTGCCAATGGGGTCCCACCCCCCTCCCTCTCCCTTCCACATGGGCTAGGTCGGTCGTCTGTGCTCAACTCTGCGGCCCATCCCGTGCCCCCTGCCATCGTGCCTTGAACCTTGCACGCGTTCAGTGGATACAGCTGGAGAACTGCAAGGCAATCCCATCATGCACCACTCGGGAGCCATGACCAATATGACCAATAGATATTGTCCTGCTAATAACAGGGTTCATAATAGATCTGTGAGAATATCCAACGGGCTTTTATATCATTCTAAATTAATAACAACAATAATAATAGTTAATAATTTGTAAATAAAGCCAGTTTGTTATTTAAAATGATTTATTTCTGTTTTTAGAGGGAGAGAAACCAAAAACCTACAATCATCTCATGGGTCTCCCAGTTGAGGATGGCATGGGTATTGAAGCAGCATCTGTAGCAACACAGCTTGCACTGCGATGCATCGTCTTAGACCGTTGCACCACTCAGGCGCTGTATAACGTGACCGGTCGGGAGTGGCCTACAGTACTACAGTAAGAGCAAAATAATCCTAACAAAATAAAATAATACAAACCTTAGTGTAACAACAGTTTTAGTAAGTAATACTGAAGTCGTGCACAATTATCAGGTTCTATTTAGGTTTATGTCGCCCATTCGTTGTCAGTTAGAGACACAAATGACCTCTAAATCCCGCGGCGTAAACTCGCAATTTTTAAAGGAGGAACCACTGTATGTTATCCTTCCTAAAGTGGCTTTTTTAAAGAACGAACTGCACGTGTTGCTCTCCACTTTCTGGAGGACCGAGGTTTGAAATCAGTGGAATGCCTCATGGAAGCATGATAGCTAAGGAGATGGAGATGGAGAAAATTCAGGCGTTTGATTGCAAATACGGAGGGAGTCAAAAAGAGAACACAGAAGGCTGTTGTATAAAACTCCTGTCTCTGGATTACATCTTCAAACTAAAGGGCAACCATGGCCTCCGTGACAGAGAGGGAGAAGCGTCCATCCATGTATTCCGGTAAGATAGTCTAGCTAGCTACATTTCCAAATATTACACATTTATAATTTGTCAGAAGGTTGTTTTCATTGCAAGTTAAAGCATGCTGTTAGTTGGCTGGCTTGCTATTCATATGTTATTCGTATCTCAGCGCCATTTGCATTGCTAGTTATAGCCTAATGTTAGATAGCTACAGTAGCTAACATTGAACATAGCTAGTTGGTTAGCTTTAGCTACCTGTAGATTCATGCAGGGTAGTAACGCTATGAGTTGGGATTATGGTTCATTGTTTAGCTAGCTAGCTACATAACAACAACAACAAAATATTCCACGATGCAAGTAATCATTTCACTGTACCGTTTACACCTTCTAACAAGCTAGAAACTAACCAGAAACATTGTTCAGAAAGATGCTTTTAGGTGCCTGGTTTGCTAAATTGACATATACTAAATTCATTTTTAAACTGAGGAATTTACTGGTGTTAAAAAGCACCAGTTATGCTATTTTGGACCACCAGGCTGCTGATGTCATGCAGCCTGTCGTTTTTGTGTTTATACTTTTTCAGAGACCTGAAAATAGCTGTGCAGCGACGCTCCCCATCCAACCTGACAGAACTTGAGAGGATCTGCAGAGAAGAGTGGGAGAATCTCCCCAAATACAGGTGTACCAAGCTTGTAGCGTCATACCCAAGAAGACTCGAGGCTATAATTGCTACCAAAGGTGCTTCAACAAACTACTTAGTAAAGGGTCTGAATACTTATGTAAATGTATTATTTAAAAAATGTAAACCTGTTTTTGCTTTGTCATTATGGGGTATTATCTGTAGATTGATGAGGGGGAGGGGGGGAAACCTTTTAATACATTTTTGAATAAGGCTTCAACATAACAAAATGGGGAAAAAGTCAAGGGGTCTGAATATTTCCGAATGCACTGTACGTGGTATAGAACCTTAGGCAGGTACGTGGGTGTGCTACATCTCTGCAGATTATATGTCTATCTGGTCTAAATCACGGATACAGGTGCCCCTCCACCCTCTGCTGGTGATATGTCTATCTGGTCTAAATCACGGATATAGGTCCCCCTCCACTCTCTGCTGGTGATATGTCTATCTGGTCTAAATCACGGATACAGGTGCCCCTCCACCCTCTGCTGGTGATATGTCTATCTGGTCTAAATCACGGATACAGGTGCCCCTCCACCCTCTGCTGGTGATATGTCTATCTGGTCTAAATCACGGATACAGGTCCCCCTCCACTCTCTGCTGGTGATATGTCTATCTGGTCTAAATCACGGATACAGGTGCCCCTCTATATTCAAATTAAGATCCTATCTACTCTAGGACTGTATGTGGAGATGTTTTGGGCTGGGGTCAAAACAAATTATATGTCCATATTGATAGAGAAACACTAAACAATGATTTAGATTTGGTAAGAACAAGTTGAATGAAGAATTTAATAAACCATCTCTGGGCTGTGAACAGAAATAAGCCTCTGGGGTCAAAATGACCCGAGTCGGTAGTTTTAAGGTTACAGGCAAGTAGACGTTCTGCAGTAAAGAGCTCATTATGAAAGCAGGTAATCTCATGACTATTCTCTCTGTTCTGGAGAACAGTTGGCCTAAGAACAGACAGGCCTGTCAACTTGGCGTCAACTAGGCTCTATGGCAACAAACAACTTCCGCAATCAGAGGCGTGTAAATGCCCCTTCGGACAGATATCAGCACTGCCAGTCAAACACACAGGGTGTCACTGAGCAAACACTACGACACCACTATCAAATTAGTGTCACGGTAGGACTATAAAATATCACTGAGTGTAAGACTACAGCCTGCTGTACTGTGTGAGAACGCAAAGGCAAAACCAAAGCAGAGAACTATGGGTGAGCTTTGATTTATGAGAACACAGCTACATGACCGCTTTAGAGCAAGAGAGAGGAAGTTGAGTTACTGAATTAATACAGATTCTTACTTACTATATACAGATAGTTAGATAGAGGAAGGCATTCTATATACAGATAGTTAGATAGAGGAAGTCATTCTATATACAGATAGTTAGATAGAGGAAGTCATTCTATATACAGATAGTAAGGTAGAGGAAGTCATTCTATATACAGATAGTAAGGTAGAGGAAGTCACACTATATACAGATAGTAAGGTAGAGGAAGTCACACTATATACAGATAGTTAGATAGAGGAAGTCATTATATATACAGATAGTTAGATAGAGGAAGTCATTCTATATACAGATAGTTAGATAGAGGAAGTCATTCTATATACAGATAGTTAGATAGAGGAAGTCATTCTATATACAGATAGTTAGATAGAGGAAGTCATTCTATATACAGATAGTTAGATAGAGGAAGTCATTCTATATACAGATAGTTAGGTAGAGGAAGTCATACTATATACAGATAGTAAGGTAGAGGAAGTCATTCTATATACAGATAGTTAGATAGAGGAAGTCATTCTATATACAGATAGTTAGATAGAGGAAGGCATTCTATATACAGATAGTAAGGTAGAGGAAGTCACACTATATACAGATAGTAAGGTAGAGGAAGTCACACTATATACAGATAGTAAGGTAGAGGAAGTCATTCTATATACAGATAGTTAGATAGAGGAAGTCATTCTATATACAGATAGTTAGATAGAGGAAGTCATTCTATATACAGATAGTTAGATAGAGGAAGTCATTCTATATACAGATAGTTAGATAGAGGAAGTCATTCTATATACAGATAGTTAGATAGAGGAAGTCATTCTATATACAGATAGTTAGATAGAGGAAGTCATTCTATATACAGATAGTTAGATAGAGGAAGTCATTCTATATACAGATAGTTAGATAGAGGAAGTCATTCTATATACAGATAGTTAGATAGAGGAAGTCATTCTATATACAGATAGTTAGATAGAGGAAGTCATTCTATATACAGATAGTTAGATAGAGGAAGTCATTCTATATACAGATAGTTAGATAGAGGAAGTCATTCTATATACAGATAGTTAGATAGAGGAAGTCATTCTATATACCATTTCAGAGTACTATTACAACCTTCTCTTTTTAGAAACAGGTTTGAGTGTTGCTGGGCAGTTGATTGACAGCTCTAAGGTGTAGTGAGAACGGGGAGTGTGTGGTGAGTGGAGCTTGGTGACCTCAAACAGGATATGAACCGGCTGCCTGCAAAAATCTCAAACAAATTATCCCCAGCCCTTATTAAAACCTGCTCAGTCATGGTACCAGGGATGAGTCCCAAATGGCAGCCTACTTCCTACATAATGAACTTTGGGGCCCAATAACACCAACCCTCTATGGGCCCTGGCCAATAGTAGTTCATTACGGAGTAGTGTGCCATTTTGGGACGGAAACCTAATCTCAGATTAAGGCCTGACTCATTTAAAACAAACATGAATGTCACTACAGTATTCAAGTCAACTTCAACAATAGGGTTATGTGCTAACAGTGATTTCACTGGCAACGCCCTAGTGGTTCGGAAGGCCAAACCAGGATGCCTGTCACCTACCATCGTTACTACTACTAGATGTGGAGTCAGGTACAGGTGGAGTCAGGTACAGGTGGAGGCAGGTACAGGTGGAGTCAGGTACAGGTGGAGTCAGGTACAGGTGGAGTCAGGTACAGGTGGAGTCAGGTAAAGGTGGAGTCAGGTACAGGTGGAGTCAGGTACAGGTGGAGTCAGGTAAAGGTGGAGTCAGGTACAGGTGGAGTCAGGTACAGGTGGAGTCAGGTACAGGTGGAGTCAGGTACAGGTGGAGTCAGGTACAGGTGGAGTCAGGTACAGGTGGAGTCAGGTACAGGTGGAGTCAGGTAAAATTGTAATGCAAGGTTTATACAGCATACACACTGATCACATGACTCATCATCATCATGTCAACTGAAGGTCAACATTCCAAATAAAAAAGGTGGTATGATTAATCTAACCTGAACTAATTAGTTTACTACTGTCCTATACTTATGTACCACTACCTAACTACTACAGGCTTCTGGAAGTGACTAGAAGTGACTGAGTCAACACGGTTCTGCTGGCAGACTGGCCTATGAAGGACAACTCCTTTAGTACATAAAAGGGTGCTGTTTATATGTCTGTTGACTGTATCAAAATGATCCCAATATACTGCAGCACTAGCTTAGTGGTCCTATGTGATGGAACCAGGGGAAATATCTGGCGTACGGTGACTTTGTTCAATTCCAACTGCTAGTTCAGCTGATGACGACGGCTTGTCCTGCCAGGCTTCTAGGTTCTCCTCAGACAAACAGATTGTGAACAAGTCCATTAACTAGCCTCCACCCATCAAGAGTTTAGTTTCACATTAAAGAGCAGTGAGTCCAGTAACTAGCCTCCACCCACCAAGAGTTTAGTTTCACATGAGAAGTAACAACTGCAATACTTAAAAGTTATGATCAGGCTTATTAAAATAGCACTGATGGAGCTCTCACTTCCTATGCAACAACCTTTCCTAACCCATCCTAACCCTTCCTATGCCCTAACCCTTCCTAATCATAATCCTTCATATGCCCTAACCCATCCAAACCCTTCCTAACCACTCCTAACCCTTCCTAACACCTCATAGCCATTCCTAACCCCTCCTAACACATCATAACCCCTCCTAACACCTCATAACCCTTCCTAAACCCTCCTAACCCTTCCTAACCCCTCGTAACCCTCCCTAAACCCTCCTAACCTGTCCTACCCTCTCCTAACCCTTCCCAGCCCCTCCTAACCCTTCCCAGCCCCTACTAACCTATCTAAAACTCTCCTAACCCCTTCCTAACCCCTCCAAACCTATCTCAACCCTTCCTAACCCCTACTGACTCTTCCTAGCCTATCCTAACCCCTCAAAACCCTTCCAAACCTCTCCTAGCTCTTCCTAACCCCTCCTAACCCCTCCAAACCCTTCCTAACCCCTCATAACCGTTCCTAACCTCTCCTAACCCTTCCTAATCCCTCCTAACCGTTCCTAACCTCTCCTATCCCTTCCTAACCCTTCCTAACCCTTCCTAACCAATCTTAACCATTCATAACCTCTCCTAACCCTTCCTAACCCTTCCTAACCCTTCCTAACCCCTCCTAACCCATCCTAACCTCTCCTAACCCTTCATACCCCCTCATATCCCCTCCTAAAACGTCCTAACCTATCATAACCCTTCCTAACCCCTCCTAACATTCCTAACCCCTCCTAACCCCTCCTAACCCTCCTAGCCCCTCCTAACCCCTCCTAACCCCTCCTAACCCTCCTAGCCCCCCCTAACCCCTCCTAACCCTAACCCATGGCATACTGCTGATGGGAAAACTGGTTCCACATCTATTAAGCACTATTATTATCAGACAATGGTCAGAGTGCACACCTTACTAAGTACATAGAACTACCTCACAATATACCTCCAACTCCCTGGTGAAATCACAAAGAAAGCTTTATGTGCCAGTTCACAGAGAATGAACTTTACAGTCGACAATACCAGTAACAATACCTGTAACAACACTGACTGAAAGAGCAATAGATCAACCTTATCAATCTCAACATGAAAACGGACTGATTTAACAGTAGTGAAAGAATAACACTGTCATTGAGGAAATAACTACCATATGAATCTTACCTATGGCAGGTGAGTGATACAGGATGGTCCAGGTATAAGAGAAGCAGTGGTCTGGTCTGGATACAACTCCGAGTGAGAACTATACTATCTACTCCTCTCTCTCCCTCTGTGTGTGCATGTGTGTGTGTGGCCGTCAAGGTGTATGTGTGTGTGTGTATGTGTGTGTGTATATGTACGTGTGTGTGGTGGCGTCGGTAGGGTGTGTTTATGTCTATCCTCTCCTCCCACTGTTCTGAACACACCTACTCTCCCTTCCTTCCTTCCTTCCTTCCTTCCTTCCTTCCTTCCTTCCTTCCTTCCTTCCTTCCTTCCTTCCTTCCTTCCTTCCTTCCTTCCTTCCTTCCTTCCTTCCTTCCTTCCTATCTACAAACCTACAGTTGAAGTCGGAAGTTTACATACACCTTAGCCAAATACATTTAAACTCAGTTTTTCACAATTCCTGACATTTAATCCTAGTAAAAATTCCCTGTTTTAGGTCAGTTAGGATCACCACTTTATTTTAAGAATGTGAAATGTCAGAATAATAGTAGAGAGAATGATTTATTTCAGCTTTTATTTATTTCATCACATTCCCAGTGGGTCAGAAGTTTACATACACTCAATTAGTATTTGGCAGTATTGCCTTTAAATTGTTTAACTTGGGTCAAACGTTTTGGGTAGCCTTCCACAAGCTTCCCACAATAAGTTGGGTGAATTTTGGCCCATTCCTCCTGACAGAGCTGGTTTAACTGAGTCAGGTTTGTAGGCCTCCTTGCTCGCACACGCTTTTTCAGTTCTGCCCACAAATTTTCTATAGGATTGAGGTCAGGGCTTTGTGATGGCCACTCCAATACCTTGACTTTGTTGTCCTTAAGCCATTTTGCCACAACTTTGGAAGTATGCTTGGTGTCATTGTCCATTTGGAAGACCTGATTGCGACCAAGCTTTAACTTCCTGACTGATGTCTTGAGATGTTGCTTCAAAATATCCACATAATTTTCTGTCCTCGTGATGCCATCTATTTTGTGAAGTGCACCAGTCCTTCCTGCAGCAAAGCACCACCACAACATGATGCTGCCACCCCCGTGCTTCACGATTGGGATGGTGTTCTTCGGCTTGCAAGCCTCCCCTTTTTCCTCCAAACATAATGATGGTCATTATGGCCAAACAGTTCTATTTTTGTCCCATCAGACCAGAGGACATTTCTTCAAAAAGTAGGATCTTTGTCCCCATGTGCAGTTGCAAACCGTAGTCTGGATTTTTTATGGCCTTTCAGGTTATGTCGATATAGGACTCGTTTTACAGTAGATATAGCTACTTTTGTACCTGTTTCCTCCAGCATTTTAGCAAGGCCCTTTGCTGTTGTTCTGAGATTAGTGCGAAAAGTGCAAATCAAAGTACGTTCATCTCTAGGAGACAGAACGCTTCTCCTTCCTGAGCGGTATGACGGCTGCGTGGTCCCATGGTGTTTATACTTGCGCACTATTGTTTGTACAGATGAACGTGGTACCTTCAGGAATTTGGAAATTGCTCCCAAGGATGAACCAGACTTATGGAGGTCTACAATTGTTTTTCTGATGTCTTTGCTGATTTCTTTTGATTTACCCATGATGTCAAGCAAAGAGGCACTGAGTTTGAAGGTAGGCCTTGAAATACATCCACAGGCACACCTCCAATTGACTCATATTATGTCAATTAGCCTATCAGAAGCTTCTAAAGCCATGACATAATTTTCTGGAATTTTCCAAGCTGTTTAAAGGCACAGTCAATTTAGTGTATGTAAAGTTCTGACCCACTGGAATTGTGATACAGTGAATTATAAGTGAAATAATCTGTCTGTCAACAATTGTTGGAAAAATTACTTGTGTCATGCACAAAGTAGATGTCCTAACCGACTTGCCAAAACTATAGATTGTGTACAAAAAATTTGTGGAGTGGTTGAAAAACGAGTTTTAATGACTCCAAGCTAAGTGAATGTAAACTTCCGACTTCAAAAGTACCTACCTACCTCTCTACCTCCCTATCTACCTACCTCTCTACCTACCTCTCTACCT